>NC_088102.1:56217334-56298030 GCF_036370855.1 Dromaius novaehollandiae
GAATAAAAAAGCAGAATGAGCCTTACATGAGTATTTTGAAGCAGTATGAAGTCAATTCTCTTAACCACTGAACTTATGAATAGGTGCATGAAATAAACCTTTTTTTTCCAGCAATTAATACAGGATTAAATAAATAAAATTCTAGGACCTTCTCAACCAATCCTGTTGTATACGGGGTTTAGAATGCCTGCCTCTCTATTGCTTTTATGGCAGCTGTGTGACAGGGCACTGGGATGTGCATATGTGATTGGGTCTGACTATTGACTGACACCTAAAAGCATTGTTCAGTGATATTAAGAGACTGAATCTCTTATTTCTGAGACTCTAGCAATATGTAGTATAATTGGTGATTGTGTAAAGTGGCCTTTGGCTAACCCTCAGTATAGATTGAGGTTTATTATTGGAAAGGGAGAATCATTTTATTCTCAAGGAGAAGAATGCTGCACATTTTTCCGGCAGGTTAAATTTGAGTGGGAGAGGTGTCTGCTGCAGTGGGGTGAAGTGTTTAGTTTAAAAGATAGTTCTTCAGCAATATCACTTTAAGTGATTAAAGTCTGGATATAATTCAAGTTGCATGAAACGTTTCCATTTTTTCCCTAAATCATGTTAAACTAGTTGGCAGCTAGCAAATATATGGGGTCTGACCCAATGTTAAATCCAACAGCTTGAAGTGTTCCAAATCAGCCTTTAAAATGGGCCAGACTCCTTCATCATGGGCAAAACTCTCTGTTGTTTCTTGTATACCATTTAATGCAATTATTTAATGAGCTAATGTGCAGTTTTTGTAAAATAAATGCCTGTAACTCTCATTCCATCATATGGTCCATACATACTTATCCAAGCAACAGCTAACACGTTTGTATGCAAAACGTGTCATCCACTGATGCTTTGGACTTCTCCACAGGTCAGAAAATACTACAGCGTGTCTGAGGCGTTGAAGATGCTGGGACTGCTGGAAATGGGCTAGCATCTCATGATACCTAGCAGGATCTGTTTCATAGTTAAGGGAGGTTTTGGATGGGGTATCTAAGAGAGGATGGCTGCTGGAATAGGAGCAGATGTTAAAGTGTCACTGTGAGAAAACTTGAGAAACATGAGAATGTGTGACTAGTACCCAGCACATTAGTGGTTGCTGCCTTTATTATTAGCTCTATTAGCATTCCCTCATAGCTACTGCTTCCTTGCCAGAATCCAGTGGGGAAACTGAGAGAAGGGAATTATAGATGACTGGTTGCCTTGGCAGTGTGCGCTATAATGGCCTTTTATAGCAAGAAGGGGCAACAGCATAAAAATGTCATTCTCCTTTATCTCAGCAAAATGCTCCGTTAAGCTGTATGGAGGTATGAAAAGTTGTTAGATACCTGAATGTTAAATAAAAAGCACAGGTTTTACATCAAAGGGGAATCAAGACTTTGCTGTGATTTCACTCAGAACAAAGAATTAGCTTATATATGCACAGTTTGTAATAACTTCATATGAATTGATTTTCATAGCTAACTTAAACCTGTGCATATGACACATTAGTTCTGGAACTGAAAGCAGTTTTTTTTAAAAACCAGAGCTATTAATCGTTGCTGAGCAAGATTTATTAGCTTGATAGCATGTTAAAGTGACTATATTGCTTTTGAGACAAAGCAACTGTTCTGTCACACTATCCTTTTCTTGAGTGTACTAACTGGAATCTGCAGTAGCTTGGGTTCTTATCCATGATATTCTACTTAATGCTATGTCAGCTCACTTACAAGCATGTAAAACTGTCATTAAATGCCAGAGCATGTTACATCTTTAACTTTTCTTTGCAATATCTGTGAATGTCTTTTTATAACAATTTTTTTACATTATTGTTCTCTCTAAAATTACTTAGTATGTTATGAGCACTAGTGGAGCACACCAGTAAAACAATGTTAAATTAATTCAGAAAAAAAGTTGACAAGTATTGTTTTGGCAAATAGTGTCAGTTTTTAGTCCAGTGACGTTAAAGAGTTAGAATCCTGAACTCTTTCCTGGGAAATGGTACCATCTCCAGCAGCATGCCAACAACTCTATGTCATTTCTTCTGAGTTTAATCTACTGGAGGATCCATCATCTGTGGCAGATGTCTGTAAATACACAAATCTATTGATATAGGGCTTCTTTTCTGCAGAAATGTAGCTGGCAAGGATGTTTATTTCTCCTCTGTGCTGAATGTAAAACATATTGCCTTATCTGTCTAGAGACAGGAAAAAATGAAAACGAAGGGGGTTTTGGTAGGTCATTGAATAGCAGAGGTTAATAGGCTGGGAAAATATGATTTCTATATTATCTTTGCTTCTTTCCTTTCCTATCATCTACTCTCATCAATAAATAAATAAGTTAATTAAAAAGCTGTTTCTAAGGGACAAAGTACAGATCTTTAAGATATATCAAAATCTCTGTAAAGGATTTAGCCTCTAGCTTAAAAAAAAAAAAACTAGGGTTACAGATGGATGAAAGCCTTCAGCTTCAAGGGCTTTTACCATTATAACGAGCTGTACAAGTTGCAATAGTAGACAAATGATACAGATCACCTGTAGACAGTTTGGCCAGTGGGCCATGGCAAGGCTCACTGCACAGGAAAGGTAAGATGAAGATCCTAGTTACAAAAATGTGCAATATTTCATATATATGTTTAATTGTGTTCCTAATATTTTGGAAATGTTCCAAGTAATCAGAATATGTATAAAATATTCAGAATCTAATTAAATGCACATAGGAAATTCTTTCTGATGTTCAACCAGGAGTTTATAAAGTGTGTGTGGCCGCATGTGCAGAAATGAGTGTATTATTTAATATTTAAATACATTCTTTAATATATTTTATTTACCATGTATGTTTTTTTCTATGATCTCTTTCTTTTCCATGTTGCAGGCTCCCTGTGCTTGCACTACTCATCCAAAGGTGCAGTATGATGTTTGAATTCCGTAAACTGGAGAAATGTAGCTTTAGCCCTGCCGATATATGTGAAGAAAAAGATGGAGGTACTCTGAGGAATTAGGCAACATATCCGAATCAAATTTTGGCTGGGAAATTTCAGTTCTCAGAAGTTTAATTTTTCTTAATGAAAAATCACATTTCCGTGTACACTTTATGACTCTCTAAAATCTGTTTTCTAGCTATTTAAACTAAATTTTACATTGAAAATGGTTTAGATAAACAAATTTCAACAACCCAGTTTATGCTCTAGTTTATACTTGCTTTTTCTCATATATCTGCAGGAACAGCCTTTTGCTGATGTCAGTGTTGGGGGAGCTGCTATTCTGAGGTTTCTGTGGCAATTCAAGTGTCTGTGCGAACAGATGTATTTGTGCCCAGGTGCTTTTTTTCATGAGGTGGTTGTGGATTGTCTTCTGTGTATGGAGAGTAAGTGGTCAGACTGAACAAAGCAAAAGGTGCGTTATGTTTGGTGTTCCAGTGTCCGGCACTTGCAGCTCTCCCTCAAGCCACTAGGAGCCAAGGGCACTACACCGTTGTGCAAAGCAAGCCAAGGTGGCAATCAGGTATCCTCAGGGAAAAGAGAAGATGGAGAACTTCACTCGGAGGAGGGATGGCATTTTTTTCCTCTAGAACCAAACAGCATTCTTCTAGTAATAACTATTTCTGCCACTTTGCTTGCAAAATGTAAATCAAACTCTGGTGGATATTTTGTTCATTATTGTTTCTTACCTGAGTTGTCTGCTAAGTAAATAGAAAACCCTGTTACAGTCAACGTAGGTTTTTTAACGGGACTTGTGACCTATCTGCACAGATTAATAATTGATGTTAAATACCTTCCTGATATTTCTAGGTGCATTTTTATTATATTTAGTGCTCTTTACAGCCAGAGGGTAGTTTAATAGGTGATCATATTCAAGTAGCATCCAACACTATGGGTGGATTTAGTGAAATCAACTTTGTCGCCTATATTTAGCAGGCCGCAGCAATTCTGACTAACAAGAAAAATGTATTTTGTGAACAATAAATTAGAAAAGGGAAGAATGTCTATTTCTCTAGCAAACTTCACTCACCAAAGAATTAAAAATACTTGAAAGCTCTAATTTATTTAATATTTTTTCAGATTAAGGTTTTTTCGGGCAGTAGGTCGTTCAGGATGTTTAACCCTATGCGGTAAATGAAAATAAGCCAGTGTGAACAGCCATGGAGAAGAAGTCACTACTCTTCTCACAAAAACCAGCACACATTCATTAATAGAAGAACTTAATTTTGCCTGTTTAGTTTTTTTTTATAGAAAATAATAAATAACATCATGCACAGAAGACAAAGAGTGGGTGGTTGGTTCCTTTCATTTTCCTTTTTAATATAAATATAAGCCCTACAGCTTTATGATTCAATTGCATAATTTCCTTCCATTTAACCTAAGTGGCTGTTTGGGGAAAGATTTCTTTCCTTGCAGATTAGTTCATGTAAGGGTTTAATATGTTTTTGCAAAAATACACTATTGTTTTCTTTTATCATCTTGGCAGAGAACAAAACACAACATGTTCCATTAATTATATCCTATTTTCTTTATTTAAGCTTTTCCAAGGCTTAAAAATAACAGTGTTATCACCTATTTCAGCAGACTGCTTTCTGAAATGCTGAAGTGGATTAGATCTGTTTTTAAAAACAGAGCTATGGTTTCCCTGCCTGTATAAATATGTCCTTATCTCCCCATTAATAACAATCCATCTGGCTTAAATATTTCCAGTACATTATAATGAGGCTCGTCGTCTTATCAAAATGGAAGTGCTATTCTCACATCAAGAAAAAACGTATAGAAAGCAAGCCATTCCTGAAAGTGATACAGTTTATTGTATAGGGCTAATGTTAACAGAAAAGTTGTGTAATTTATCTGTGCTACACAGTTAACTAGTTACCTGGCATTACAAAAGACCTAAATTGGGAATACAGTATTGCAGAGTATCATGAAATTGCTGTTAAATTGTACATTGATTAATATGAAAGCGAGTTTCTTGCTAACTAGACTGCAGTGGTTGGAGGGTAGGACAGCCAGCCAAGACCCCAGGGTCTGTTCCCAGCTGACTGCCTGCCTCCCTGTCTGACCGGAGGCAAGTCAATTAAACTGGAATGTTTGAGTATGGATGCTAAAAGTTAGATGCCTAAATCCATATTTCATGACTTGCTTGGCTTTGCAGAAATGCTGAACACCAAAGCTTCAACTCAACTGAAATAGCAAATACAGTATTTTTAATTTCCTTGCCTTCCAGTGTTAGTTAGGGAGAAGAGGAGGCTTTTCTTGCACTTCATCTTTTTAATTGAAATGATAGTCATAGCTTTTAGTCATTTCTGGTCAGGAAGAAGTCGATCATAAATATGTATAGATTTCCATATTTATAAATATGCAAATACTTAACATCATTCTAATGGCATGCATATAGAGAACTGTCTGAAAACAAAGCTTTTATTAGTATAATTACAACATAGTTTCTGCTGCAAAGCTGCCATTGCACCAGCGTAGTCTCAAAATGGGATCAGAGTTCTAACTTGGTCTTTATTAGCATGCTACTCAGTCTATAAAAGAAAACAATCATCACATTTCTAGTAAAATTCTGTTTTATGTGAGTATTGAATACCTTCTGTTGAGTGAAGTACCAATTAAGCAATGAATTGCGAACTACTGAAATTTCTTCAGAATGGTGTTAATTACCACTGTAGTTCTTTATTGATGCTGAAATCTTTAGGTGTGGACTGAAGCATCTCACGTTAGAACAGTTTTCACATGGTAGTATCTTCCAGTTACAGCTTACCAAGATCTGAAGTAATTCTTCTCAACTTTTGTCTTTCCCCTGTGCAAATTCTATCCCTCCCTGCTCTTGATGTCATTGAAATAATGTATGGCTTGTTTGAAACTACCTTATTCCTAGTGAGAATATTCCACCTCCTTAAAATGATGTCTGTTGGAAAATGATAAGCATTTTCAGCCAAAATTATTTTAAAAAATGAAATAGATTGTGTATTTGAAAACAAGCAAATCTTTTCTGGGTTTTCAAGTTGAAGCAATGAAAATTCTGCTTTTCTTTCTTTATCCCAAAATGAAAGTATAGAAAGAAATTAATGGTTTTTTTGGCTATTTTTCATCTCCATTTTGTTTTTCTTCAAAATTTGGACCAGCTGTGGTTAGAACAAACTTGCATTTTGCACAGATAGTAGTGATAATATGAAGAGCAGTACGATGGCAAATGATTTCTGAAGGCCATGAATTTGCTTCCATCTAAGGTCCTATGCTATAGGAACAAATTCTACTATCATTCCTTTATCTCAGCAGAAAGTTTATGTAACTGCAGTGTTTTAACAAATTAATTGTTTATATGCACGTATATTTGGGGGGGGTGTACACGTACACACACACGCACACAATTTATAGTAAAAGAATTCATGCTCCCTTAATTAGCATGCCCATCCCTATGATATTTAGCAATATAAGGCCTGTGCTTCAAGAGGAGGGCAGGCTAATGAAGGGAAAATCATACATATGTAAGCATGAGAACAGATCATACATTATCTGTATATGTCATCAAGGCATTTGCATAAATACAACACAGTCTACCATTTATCACACATTCTCCAAATATATTTTCTTGCTCTGTATCTCACCAAAATCATATCTTTGTATCCTACTGCCTTAGGCTGATAGCATTATACAAAATTCTCAGCTGAAAGCATAACCTGAAAAAGGGAGGAAAAAAAACCTAAAAAAACTAGTACAAAGATCAAGTATATTGTTTTAAGAACCACTTCTATAGCTTCAGTCACCAGATACCAGGTTCTAAATTATCAAATGTGAACAACAATAACAGAATGCACTTGCTAATCCATTTATTACAATACTCTCTTTCATTTGTCCACACCCTATAACTGAGTGCCTGGCTAACAAGCGATATTTGAGTATAAATACTTGGGAGATGGAAAGAGCATGAAAGAGAAGAATTTGGGGATGATTTGAAGAAAAAACTTGAATAAATGGATTAAAAAATAAGGGTGGTTTTAATGGAAAACTTTATGTTAAGACACAAGATTTTCCAAAGGAAGTGTGGAGGTGTCTTTGCCAGGACATTTAAAGTTAGACTTGATAAAGAAATGACAACTATCATGTAAGAAATTATTCTGTACTGGCAAGAGAATGAACTGAAAGAACTTCGCCATTTCTCATTTTAGGCCACTTGATTGTGTGGGTGCTACTTAATTGAGGTCTGATACTTATATCTGGTTTACAAGAAGTTGGAGGTGGAAAATACTGGTGAAGTCACCTACTTTGTCCCTGCTCTATTCTGGGTTTTTTTGGACAACTATGATAACCCCTATACCTATTCTCTTCCCAAGAAAGCCAATGTGTATTTCCCATCTGTGATACTGTTTAAAAAGAACATTAATTACATCAGTGTTTCTGCTGCTGTGTTACATGGCCACTGTTTGAGGAAGTGAGGTATGTATAAGGATACAGGGAACGGAATGAACTTGTGGAAGTAAAATGACAATCGTGATGGCAAATGAAGTTACTCAGCTCCAGTTTTTCATCAGTAATACTTTAAAATGTGTTTCTGTTATCTCTGAGGGTGAGGGTGGTTTGCTTTATATTGTTCAATTTTTGCAGTATATATGGCATAGAAAAATAACAAGGAGACCCTGGTGGTTGTTGAATTCTCTCTGCAAGTGGGTAACTCATACTTACATGTGAGTGATGCTGCAGAGAAACGTTCTGGGTTGTTGTAATTTACCAAAGTGAAGTTCAGTGTTCTCCTGTCTCAAGACCACACTTCTTTTGAACCTGCTCTGGCTGCTGAAGAGTGCATTGAGTCACACATCAAAAATGCAGGCTTTGTCCTCTCTTGGCTCGTATCAATCATTCTTTCCTTCTCTATTACTTAATGATACACCAGCTCTTTCCATGGAGCGTGCATGACTCAAGGCTTACACCACACTGTTACCCCTGAACTGTTCTCCTCTTTCTGAATCAGAGCTTGGAGGCTCAGGAAGGATTTATTAAGGGAGATACATGGGAAGACCAAGTTGTAAGGTGTATGTAGTATTAGCTTCTCAATTCTTAAAATGACAATTTTGTTTAAACCACTTAATGTTGAAAAGTTGGGCTGAAAAGTTTTGGAGGTTCAGCTTAAAAAAAAAAAAAAAAAAGAAAGAAAGAAAAAAAACACCCCAAAGTTCAGAGTTTCTGTTGAACCTCTCAGTACAAAAAAATTGGTTTGAGAATTATATGGGATGTGTTTTTTCTCTTTACGTTCGTTTGTACTTTAAATGAGTCCAGAAACATTCTGAAGTAAGCCTTTCATTCATGATTTTTCAGCATTTCTAATTAAAACGAGTAAGTCGATGAGGCATACAGGAAGAGCCAGATCTCTGAAAATGTTTTATTTACAGAAGCTGCAAAGAATTAGCAGGAATTACATACCTTGAAAACCCTTGCATATTCTCATCTTCATCTTTAGGTGCTTGAATAGCAGACAGTGTTTTCTGGAATTTTGTTAGCTTTTTTACTCTATGAACAAAGAAATTTGGAAAAGAGTAACTTAATGTGAATCACCAAGATTTTAAATAAGAGAAATGAAACTTTGTATCAGCCACATAACTCATATGCTGAAACCTATTTACCTTCAAGTTCTTGTCCTAGAAAAACAGATTTAATGGCTTGACATAAAGAAAAAAAAGGAAAGAAAAAGAGCAGCAGTTAAAAGGAAAAAAAAAAAAGTGCTTCGGGGTTAGTGTCACTTTAGAGATTAGATGTTGAACCCTTTAACTACAAAGAAGGATACTGACCAGTTCTTTATTTTCTCCAATGGGACTGTTGCTGTTATGAGACTCAAAATTTCAGGGTCTAAATACAATATTAATATTCCAGTGTCAGTAATAAAATGGTCATAGTCTCATTCTTGCAGGTTTGTTTGTTTATTTTTCCAAATGACGATACACACTTGTAATATGGATTTCTTACATTCATTAAAATTATAAGGGTCTCCTCCATCTTGGCAAGGCACTGCTACAGCTAGTACTATACTGTATTTTAAGGTAGACTTTAAAAGCCACGTATTCCAGGTCTTACACCCTGGCACGCTATCAAGATTATCTCTAGCAATCCAGCTTTGATGTCTGAAGGGAAAAACTCATGAGCACACTATGTATTGGAAGCAACAGTGTATGTCTGTGTTATGTCCCGGGGATGTGGCTGTACATTATCTAGCTGCTCTGTTGTAACCCATCTGCACTTCTCTCTACAGACAGGATGGCCCAGAGTCCTTATGAGAAAGAATACCTTCACACAGAGGCTATGGATAGTCTGAAGTTGGAGTTGTCTGCAAGAGCCATGTGGCCACAGAGAGGTACATCATCTTGGGTGTGCTTCAGTCTACTTCCAGAATTAGTCAGCTGTAGTTCAGTGTTGATGTATATATGTGTGTGTGTGTGTGTATATATATATGTGTATATATATATACATATATATATATGTAATATAGAGATACTTAATAGAGCATACACCAGCCATCTGGGGATTAATGAAGCACATAGAACCTCTGGAGACAATTGTCTTTCAGCTGTAAGGAGGGAATTGGGTTTTAGCTGTCTACTGTGGCTGTTTCAGGGGAATCCCTATATGTCTGGTTAAATCATTTCATGGGTAAATGCAGCCGAAGTTTGGATAAACCTCATATAATAATCTAGTATCACCTGCCAGAGGAATATATCTGGAGTTGCTAAAGATCTCTGTCTAATCTGCTGGATAACTGCTCCCATGAGTAAGCTGCGTAAGGCAAAAGCTGAAGAGGTGAGGAAAATGCATGCACCTAACTGCTAAAATGTATACGCTGCATGCTGAGAAAACAAGATTGACATAGTCAAGTGTGCTGTGCAGTGACTAAAATCCTCCAGATGATTGAGAATAGTAAGTCTGATTTTAACTTGGATATTGAGAACAAATCAAACAGTCAAGAAGGAGAACAGGAGAAGAAGGGTATGAAAAGGATGGCAATAATTTTGCACTATTTGTATTTACTTTTGTATGTGCAATTACTTGCTTCATTGCTTTGGCTGTTATTCCGTCGTACTCCCCGCTGGGATGCTAAAATATCCAGACAGCAGTAGCTTTCAATCTCTGCATACCCAGGATGCTGAGAACACTTGGTTGATTTGTGTTGCTCATATTCAGTAGAGCAAATTTTTACTACCTAATGATACTTTGAGATCTTGGATCCTGACAGATTTTTGGAACTTTGAATTGCCTTAAATAACTGGGACACAAGAATTCCTAACACTGCAGAGATCAGCCAGCCAAAGAGTAAAAATTACTTCAGATGTACATCTAAGCTTCATTGAATTTTAATCTAAGTTTTCAGGGAATTATTTTAGTTATTTTTGGAACATAAGACCTCTGTGTTTAAAAAAAAAAAAAAATAGGAGTGGGACAAAAAGCCATTTGGCAAAGCATATGAAACTCAAGTTCTGTGAAAGTAGAGCTGCTGGATAAGACACAAGTGAGCATTCTGAGGGGTAAAAAAAAATTACCTGGTTTTCTTTAAGTCAATTATTTTTCTAATGTTTTTATTAACTTTTTTCCTTCTTTAAAAAATTATACTCTTTGCTGTTATATATAACTTAAGGAAAAGAAGGCAAATATCTCCCTACAGTTTCTGACAGATTCTGTCAATCATAGTAACATATAGGAATATGCCTAGAGTAGAGAAGCTCTTTCAGAGGAGGGCTTATTCACACACAGAGGGATGACTAAGTGTACAGCAAGATGCATAGACATGTAATATTCCACTAAAAGAATATTCCACTTTTAATTCATCCCTTCAGTACAAACTAGAAATATGCAGTCACTCGAAAGGCTGCTGTAGTGCATAAGAAAATTCAATTCAACAAGCCATTCAGGAATTCTGCAGCTCTAGGCAAGACTGAATCCAAGTAACTTCACAAGTAAAAGACTTGTGCCCATAGAGGCTGGAAGAAAGATAACTGGCTTTTCAAAAACTTAACTTACCTCTTTCTGGGTACATAGGTTACATACTCTACTTCTGGGTACGTAGTGTTATCATCTTGGATTTAGGGCCACTCAGCATTATGGTCTTACTGACTGAGCTAGAACCTCTTACAGAAAACTCTGAAGATGGAAAGTATATTCTGAGGCTTCGGTGATGCTTTCAAAGAAGGCATTAACTAATTGAATCATACTAAGGACTCAGCACCACATATATTTGTGTAATCCCGCACAGCAGATTGCCGCAATTTTATCTTGTCATCCACCTTTGCTTAGAACTACCTCCTGTAGCAAACTAGGATCCATGCTAAGCTGAAATCTGTTGCAAGTTTTTACATTTTCCTCATTATGTCACTTCAGTGTGTTGTGTTTTGTTACATGCTGTTGATCTGTAGGTGACAGGAATGTGCTGTCCTTTAGGTAGTTTACATCTTCATTGCTTCTATATTCCTGAGAGTCTTGCCTTATCTAGACTTTACAGTGCAGTGTACGGGACAAACACTGCAGCTTGTATCTGTCTGTGATCATTTTGCAGTTCTCTTCACACACATGCTTTGGGGAATAAACTGATCAAGGTTTTGGGGGAGGAGGGAAGTTTGTTTTTCAAAGAGGAATGTCATGAGTGTATACTATTTTCTTTCCTATTATGTCACATTAGCCAGAGAACTACCTTTCCTAGAAATGAAATACTATTAACTAATTAATTTGTCATGAAATTTTATTTAACCTCTTTACAGGATTTGGAGCTCCTCTTAAAAAGATGTTATGTGAGGGCAAAGATCTCTTCATACTAGTATTTTCACATGGCAGCATTTCTTTTTGTATTTCAGGCTTATCTTCACTGTCTCTTCCATAGACCAAATCTTTTTTCTAACAGATACCTGTTTTTCTACTATTTTTTTTCTTTTTTGCTCATATTACAACCAGTTTCAACTTGTAACATACCCTTCTGCTGCACGCATCCACATTTTTATATCTGTTAGTGTTGTGAAATATTGCTGTTGGTGTTTTCTAATTGCAAGTCAGTTCATTTTCAGAAACTTTTATACAAAATTACCTCATCTTTTGGTATTGAGCTATTAGACTACATTGTCATAATGAATTTTTTCCTTTTTCTTTTTCTATTGTTTTGCATCTTTTCACACCTAATTTTCTTTTAAGGAATACGGTTTTAAAACAAATTTTTGAAAATCAGTAAATTTAGTTGTACTACATCTAAAAATTTATTAAGAATGAAACAATTTTAATAGTTAAATTCACATGTCATTATTCCTCATGTATATTTGCTTTTGTATTTTCTTCAAAGGCTCAGGAGTAAGGTTCCCTTATGTTGAAGGCATTGGAGCCTTTGGAGAGCTGAACTCCTTTTCAAAGCAGACTTTTCAATGCAATCTAGGGAAATTACTTAATCTCTCTCCATTTCATTTTCAGCCTGTGGAACTGGGACTGTAAGCATTCTCTCTCTATCTGTAAAATCAGTAATAGTTTGTTGAATAAGAAAAGAAAAATTATCCACTCTCTCTCAGTAAAAGAATCAGGAATTACTCAGTGAATATAATATACTAGGTTGAAAGTGAAGTGAATGAACTATCTTTTTACAGCCTTTTATCTGTGCTGATAAATACCCTAAAGTAAACAGGAACCTTCTATACCTCACAACCAGACGGGCAAATTGTGATCATTTGTAATGCAAGAACATGTGATATGGAAAGGCCTAAGTGCTAGCAAATATGGAATTTCATGCTGTCATGTTCATTTTTTTCATTGATTTTATGTTAGCCCAAAATAGGGAGAATGTTTCAAAGGAGGATAAAATCTTTATTTTACTGTTGGTCTGATTTGATTAACTATCTTATGATTGACTACTGAATTAAACACTTTTCCTTTTTGCAAGCCTGAAAAAGGAAAATATAAAATTCTCACAGAGAGAGATGTAAGCAGTATGAAATCTTTATCCTAAATGTAAACATACTGAAGTTTAAGTTCTTTCCAGGAATTTGTCCAGGTGTGCAAAATGTACCTTCTCATAGATAATCTGTAAAAAACGTACACACCTTACTGCTTCCTTTCCTGTTTGCTTTTGATTAATAATCTTAGAGCAAGCTGTGCTTAGGTGCTTGGTCTCCTTGCAAAAATTTATCTTATCCAAAGTGGCATTTTGTTTATACAGGTATTGGCAAGCAAGCGTGTACCATTCTGAAAGAATTCATTAAATAGGGACATGTTAGTTTACAGGTTTAATCCATATGATATTTATTGGCTGTCATACAGGGAATGACAGGCAGCCAACACACTGTTCAGTGGACTTTTCCATCCATCTGTTTATCCATCTGTTACTTGAAAAATAGATTGCTTTTTTCCAAAAAAGCATTGTTCTAGCAGGCCAGTGAGATAAAGATATGTTGATGTATAGGATTCATTGTAAAAGGACTATCTGAAATAACAACCAATATCTTGATAGGAAATAATACTAGAAACTGATGTGCCTCTGATCCCAGAGACCAATATACTTGTTACTATATCACTAGAGTAAACTCATAATGGACAAGTTGAACTCACTATTTTGTGGGGGAGGGGGAGAAAGAAGAAGATAGCTTTTTGACCATCTTTTTAAGCTATGTATTGCTGGGCACACACTGGGTTGTTAAGATCAGACTGCTCTGAAACAAAGCTATTCTGATTTCTAATGAGAAGGATGATAGTAATTCATGCACCACATTGACACAGTAAGAAAACCTCTGAAAGAGAATCCGTAGGTCAGGTGCTTAAAAAGTCCTTTAATCCTATGCAAGTTGTTCTTACACTACTGATTTCTGAAGCCTACAGTTTTAAATATTGTTATCCTATTGTTTAACCATGTATTATTCCTCAGTTACAAAAAAAAAGTGAATATGATTTTGAAGGAAAAAGAATAAAACTTTACTCTTAAATTTGATAACTTCATTTAGATGCAGCTATACACCCCCTACCCCAATATCACTAGCATTGCAAAACTGAGGAAAACTAATCATGTAATTTCTGATGGGCATCTGTTTTTTAATCTGTTGTTTTAGATTTGTGTTTAAAAGAAATGCCAAAATTATAGGGGAAATTTCATCTATGGTATTGAGATAATTGTGCTGATGGAAAAAAAAAAAAAGTATGTTGTCACAAATGTAGTTATTATGGCACTAAGAAATGTGCCTTAAACTAAATTCTTCAGACCCCACGTGCTGGCTGATTCACACTGTTCACCCTGAAAAATGCCTTAGTATCAGATTCTATATGATTTATTTTGGCAATATGGTATTCTATAAAACATGGAATAAGTTATAGGCACTGTCTATCACATCTATCTAATCAGATCTATTGGGAGATCTGGTTTCATTCTGGTAACATTTTTAGCCTAAGAAATATATAAACTGAGAAAGGTATTGATAAATATTTTCCTTAAAGAAAAACAAGCTCCAAAAAACTTGCACACAATTCTGCAGATTCAAAGAAAGTGTTGCAAATGACATGTCCAGGAATGGTCATCTGCACTAAAACACCTAAGGTGGTCTCCCCTTCAGCATTATTGTGCTATCTGTCTATAGAGGGAGAGAAAGGAATGTGATGTTCCATCAGTTTAAGAATGGTTATCCAGTATATGCAACGGAAAATAATATACTGAAGTAAAGAGTAATAAGGTGGAATAGAGGAGAATCAAAGAACTGAAGGGAAGACTAATTCTTTTTCTTACGATTTTTCAGCACGTTTCTATTTAGAGTTGAGAGGTTTCAGCAATTGAAAAATGAAGACAGTAACAAAGTAAGGGTATTATTATTTGCCCTTTAGGCAAGCAACATACAAGCATGACTTTTTTCTTTAATTTAATTTTAGTTGAAAGCATTAATAGTAGTTTACTGAATTGGGTCAATTTTTAATATTTCGTAAGGGAATTTATTCATAGATTTTACAATTATAAATTACCTCGTTAGGAGACTAAGACTATAGGATTTTCCCCCCACTCTCTCCTGGGATAGCAGGTAAGAGTGCTTGTAACAAGCTCATTGCACAATGGGATGTTCTGTGAAGAGCGAACTTGAAAAATGTTTTTTTAATCTGAAAAGTTTATCCTATTTTCTACAGCACAGAAGCAATGTGATGAAAGAAAAGCAGGCGGTAAGGGGAAAAAGAAAGAATAGCCAGCTTTTGCATTCTAGTGTTTGTCTGGGGTAGGTACATTACTGAAAAACCTCACAGAACATAATTTACTAAAGGGCTATGGTGAAGATATAATAAGTAAATAAGAAGTTTTAGAGTGCTGCAACCCCAGTCTTTACAAACGTGCTCAAAGACATTTGAAATGTACATCACGATATGCAAGTACAATGAAGTACACAAATCTGGAAAGCTTTTGGCAAAATCTTAAAGGAGACACCTTCATGGCATATGTTTAAGTTTGTAAGCAAATTTAAGTAATGTAAAGGAATAATTTGTATGTTTTATTGCTGAGAGAAAACTCCAAGGAATACCTGAAATTAGCTATTTCTGGCTCATTTGGGTAATAAAGCCTAAAAATTTCAAAAACCTCATGCTTGCTGTCAGCCAAGAGTGTCTAAAGCATAATTCCTGTGGTCTTGCTCTGTAAATTGATATCCTAGGTGATTACACGATAACAGGCCCTCACATTTGGGTCCTCAGAAATTGCACAAAGAAGGGTATTAAATAGAGAGGCACACTGGGCTAGATGGCACTTAAGTATTCTATGAAATACAAAAGAATTTATTTCAATTGCTGTTGAGCAGAGTGAACACCAGATTATTTGCACTCATTAAGAACTCCTTCGGAAATATTATGGAAGGAACTCGCTGTCACCCTTCCCTGACTGTAGTCACAACTGGACCTTGAAGAATAGCTATATGTGTATACCACTTCAGGCAGGAGTAGCCTTTAAAAACAGGCTATTCCTAGGCTTAGTAAACTCTGTTAAATATTCTTTAACAGAGTTTTTCCTGGCCAGATTACTGCAGGTCTATTAAATGCTTTTAGAGTATGTAATTGTACTGCTTTGGATGCATGTTACTTTAATTTCTAGGGGGAACTCAAAAAGTGGTGTGAAACTTTGATGTTCATTCTTCTGTTGATTCAGAAACTTGATAGCAGGAGAGACAGATAGTGCTTGATAATGAGAAGGTGACTGCCATAAACAGAAAGGGAAAGCTGGAAGAAATTTAAAGAGGGAAAAAAATAAGGATAAAAACCAAGAGAAATATAAATGGAAAAGATATGAGCTTTTGACTTTTTTTCACCTGGAAGCTGGATTCTTTTACCTAGTATGTAATAGTGACCCAACCAATTTACCTAAGTATTAACGCTGAGCAACACTTAGTACTTGCGGAAATCTAACGTTTTTCTCTGTGTATCCCTAGTACAGGTCAAAGCCTAGATTATGATGTAGAAGAGATGAAGAAGTCAGCAGCTGGGTGAAAAGTAACATAGGTACTTAGAGGAAATCTTGGTACAAGTCTGTTTGACACATACAATATAGTAGATTCCAGTATATTTTCTCTGGAGTTTGTTCCTCCTCCAGTTCTAGTGGAAATTAGGGAAAACTTAAGGCACTTCTATTTATGGAGTAAGGTGGTACTAAACAAATAAAAAGATTACCTGGGGTCTGTATTACTTCTCATATACTCCTGCTGCTATACTTGTATTCCCTTGGAATTTTACAGTCTCTCTGTAGTTGAATTCTCTCCCACCTACATCCATTGTGGTCTGTGATCCCTATAGTGGATTACTATATTCATATTTTAACTTATTCATATTTTAACATACCTCTCTTGGAAGCATATCTCCTTACATGTGAAATTACAGGAAATGTTCCTTCAGATCTAAAGGCACTATATTGCTTTTAGGACATCTGGATCTGCAACTACCAAGCCAGAAGGAAGTTCTAACGATGTTTTCCTGCAGAAAATGTAAAAATACGAATATACAATTCTAATAAATGTGTAAGTCCAATTGAACTTACTTCATCACCATTCAGAGCACCTGCAAACAAAATCAGAACTATATTTCTAAAGCAGAAAGCTATTTTTTCCTCTTTAGTCGTATTTTGTAAATACCAGCAAGACACAGATTTAGACATTCACTTTGAAGGTAAATAAAAATGTTAAATTTATGCTTTGCTTAGGTATAATTCAGAGTCTTAGTTAAATTCTGTCTCTGAAAAACACTCTTATCACCCTCATACAGGCAGAGTTTTTCACTGACCTCTTCATGCTCTCAACTGGCAAAGATAGCAGAGCAGAGAATGGGATATTCTTCACTAACATCCTCTCTCTTCCATTGTCCAGAAAGGATTACACAGAGCTAAGCAAAGTCCATTGTCTATGAGATTCACTATTCCTGGGTGCCCTGTAAGCTCTACTCCTTTGCTGGGTCTTCCGCTTTGTTGCAAGCATCATGATTGCTCTTGAATTCAGTCGCCTGGTTGGTATACAGTACATATACCTATAGATTTTAGTGGCATACGCAGTGACAATTGTAAGCAGTACTTTTAAAAATGCAATAGTCTTTAAAATGTCTGTAATTTCTCTTTATGCCTGGAGTCAGAGAGGTTCCGTAGCATTGCACAGCAGCAGCTGGAGCATTGCTTCTTATGGAGATTTACTTCCATCCTAGTACCCAAGATTCACGTTTACATTTGTTTATAGGACCCTACCATATCAGAGAGTTTCTGGACCAGATACATGAAGTTCCATGGGTTGGAATATGCGTAAATTGAGAGAGATGTCTTGTGGTTGAGAAGGTAAGTAGATTATCCCTGGGACTGTACTCTTACCTTTTATTGAAAAAGTGGGGGGGGAAGAAAGGAAAAAAAAAAAAAAGTAATGAGATTCAAAAGTAAACACAGAAAAGTTCAAGCATGAAGGGTTTTAAAAGCCCAGGAAACAATCTTTCAGCTTGTCTCATGGTTACTTTTCATCAGCCAACACCTAGGTCTCCCTTGGCCCTAAATCTGTATGATATTAATAGTTGGCCTTTGCCCTGTAATTGTTCATTTCTTCCAGCTGCTGTCTAAGAAAAATGCATATGAACCTCTATCTTGTATATTGGTCTTAAGAGAATTTTGGAAGGATGTTGATAAAGGAATCAACAAGAATTTTGTTAGGACACCAATTATACTGTCACTGAGAGGTGAGAGTTTTCATAAAATACTCAATTTCCAAATGAATTACTATTTAGGACTTAAACATGAGCCTGATTTTTTTTAAACTGCTTTAGTGATTGTTTTATTAAAATATTGTTTTTATCTTGGAGGACAGACTATAATTGAAATTTAATCTCTGTGGAAAAGAATCTGCAATATCTGGCTTTTTAAGACCTGTGTGAATGGATGAGCAAACTGTTTCTTCTTCCTTTCAGTGATGGTAGTTTTGAGTTGAATGTACTAAGGAGAGATACAAAACTAACTCTTTATTGCATAGACCTGACTTATATTAGAGAGAGATTTTTGTCTACTAGTGATGATATACGAGGAGAAATCTTTGCGTATAGAATACCACCTTGTGAAAATCTATGGTACACAAGGTAACATGGATGATAATTAATCATGCAAATAGGTTCAGTCACTGCATATCTCTCTGATTTCTGACACACTCCAGGAGTGTGGAAGAGCACTAAAAGTAGATCTACAGCCTTCTCTAGGACTTTTCTTTTCTTTTTTTTTTTTTTTTTTCCTTCCCAGAAAACAAATTACCTTGTTTTTTCTCTACTGCCATGAGATTTGACAGTCTCATGCCTAATTCTCTGAATTCTAAAACCTTGGTAAATTCAATTTCTTTTCTGGAATTTTTTTGTCCTTCAACTGAATATGGTATTTGGAATTCTAAAGAAGCAACTAAAGAATATTTATTTACTTGCCTCTGGCAAGTATGCCAGATACTATGCTATTGATACTTGAAATAAGAGGGGCGAAGAAATAAATTTTATTAATTTATGTCTGTTGGCCTGTTGGGTGGTTGTTACATGAAGAGAAGCAAGAAAGGTGCTTTGGAACAGAGATTTCAACTTTATTGTAGCAGAACTGCATCCACTTAAAGTCATGATGATTCATTGTTTGTAAAAGATCTATTTTTAGTTGGCCTGAATTATATGGAGATTAAAGAGAATGATTAGCATAAAATTCCCCTTGATGCTTCTGCAGTTGGTATAATACAAAAGACTTTGATAAGATTTCTTCAGCCTAGATAACTTTGATGAATCCCTTAGTATGTGCAGAAGGCAGGCTGGTAACCATACAAAAGCTTTTGTGGGTCAGTGATCTGTTCCTCTGAGTACAATGCAACTTTTCATAAAGAATGCCCTCCAAAATAATGCTTTACAGAAATAACAGTGTCAGAAGAAAGAAACTAAGAGATAAAGAGGGGAAGTGGTATGTTTGTAGCTGTGGAGAGAACATAGAGATCTTCAGGAAAAGCACGGGGGTCAGATTTTGCTGTCTGTTGTGCTCTCTTAATGCTGAATGAACACGTCTTTCACTTCATTGCATCCATCCAGACTATTCTTTCTTATCTCATCAAAATGCATGCAAGTAGTCTGATTGCTAGGTGGTGTGGATGCCAGTGGTGACGAAGATGACCAGCTACATTCAGTCACAGATGAATGATTATCTGAGCACCTCTCTTCATTTATCAGCATGCCATAGGAAAAAAAAGACTATGAAGACATTTGTTACAGTACTTAAGTTGTCACAACAGATATGAAATATAATGAACAAGGCAGAATATGTAATTGTTACAAAGCACTTTTAGTTAGTGCAGCTCACACATCTAAATATATTATGTTCTTGTAAGGAACGATATTTCCAATCCTAGGAAAAAGGTATCTCTGGAGGGGAAATCCAAAAGGTGCTAACATTGTGTTTTGCTTAAAAGAAGAAAAAAATAACAACAGAGTTCAGAAATGATGTATAGAAACATGAATAAATCATCTCTATACTTAGCTAGGAAACTGCAAACCTGTATTACACATATTTTCTTCATATAGTGAAATCTGATGTGTCAGTATGTCATCATATCTGAACCTGGCCTATTGTCTTATCAGTTAATTGTTAAATCAGTAACAACTGTTACTCTGTAAAAATCACATCTGAAATGTCCTTATCCTTTCCCCTGAACAGACACTTACTTCCCTTTCTGGTCCTTAAATAAAATACATTTGCTATACAAGAATAAAAATACAAAGTGAAATCAAACACAAATCAGGAAGAATATGAGAGCAAAAACAATTGTTTTGTAAGAGAAGATTTTGTCTGAGTATTCATTCATTTCAAAGCACTGAGATTCATTGGAAATTCATGTATGTGGAGAGAATACTTGAACAGAGAATAAATCCATTCCATAATTCTCACTGTTACCAGAGAGACTGTATGTGTCTTTCACATTATGCAAAACCAGCAAACAAAAACAAGGGTCACAGCTTTAAGAAGAGTTGTTTCTAGTAGCTGTTAGACTGAGCAAAATGTCACAATATTTAGTCTTCCATAAGAAGCAAATAGGCCATTAAATCTCAGCCAAATAAAGCTTGTTTCCAAATGGCTACAGATTTTTGTCTTTCTGGAATCACTGCAGCAGTGCTTGGGCTGTGATTATGTTTTTACAAAGACAATGGGACAATAAGTTTTAGTGGGACTAAAATTTGACCTACTGTGCCAGATTGAAGGGCTGGTCTGAAAGCTGGCTTATGCAAAGAAACAGACCCACCAGCTGCAAAACAGGTGGTGACCCACCAGGGCACATGCGTATGAAATCATGGCTCTTTATTTGGATTATAGTGAAAGGAAAAACGGAAGGCTAAAAGTTAGGACAGCTGATTTAGAGGAGCAGCCTCCTGACTTTTTATTAGGGCTGTCATAAATTAGATTGCTAGTTGGTTATACATTAGAATAACACAGATTCCAAATGTTGAGCATGTAACACGCAGGTCTCAGAACCAGATGCATATCTGTTCAATGTGGTTTAAAAAAAAAAAACAAAGAAAAACAACTAATAGGTGCTAGGATATGACTTTTCATGATGTATTTATATATTTTATATAGCTATTTCTTTGGTGAAACTAACTTATACTATTAATACACTGAAGGAGCTTGAGGAGATGCCATTCAGTTGCCAGTGGCTCCATCATGAAACCCAAGATTGTTGGCCCTTTTAGGGAACCTGGAATGAAGAATGAGATGGAACAGCCTGTCATGCTGTATCAGCTCAGTGAATAACATAAGGCTGCCAGCAGCAAAATTGAAGTTACTTCAACTCTTTCATGAGTTCTGAACTCAAGTGAAAAGTCAATTTTAAAAGAAGATAAAAATATTTTCCAATATATTTTTTACGGCTATGTTAATGAAAGGAGAGAGCACTCTATGTGACTTTCTGCAAGAAAGGGGGAAAAGGTCAAGAGCTTTTAGCTGGACCTCAAATATTCACTCTCTATGTAGCATTGCACAAAGTAGGGTTTGAAGGTTTATAGGGAGTGCCAAGCTGTAATTCTTGTCTATTGATAGATGGATTATTAAAGTCAAGTCAAAAATAGTTCCTTCTATTAAAAAAAAAAAAAACAGAACTTAAGATTTTTTTTTTCTTCATGATAATCTCTATAGTAATATATTAAGACTTCATCTATAAGAAAATATTAAACAGTATCAGGGAATATTTCCTAGCACTGAAACTTGAACTTGCATATACTGTTTCCTGTTAGAATGATCTTTTGTTTTGCCTGGTCAGATGGTGTCTTCCCTAACAGTTTCTTGGGCACAAAGTAGTTAGCATGGGCCAGGGATCATTCTCAAATGACAGCTGAAAACAATCCCTTTTTAGGAAAAAGATAATTTAATCCTATAAATGCAAAATGACTCTGTCAGTGTCCATGGAGCCAGAGAACAAGACCTGATGATGTTTATTTTGGTTATGGAAGCATCTTATATAAGTCCCCTTTGTAAACAGAGTTACATGCTCTCAGCGCTTCCTGGGACAATTTTGTCAAATAGGAAAAGCAAGTGTTATATCTTGACTAGCATGGTACCATTTAGAATGCAGAGTTACAAAGTTTTCCTGAGTATACCATAGAAAAGATCCTAAAATTAGATTTTAAAAAAATGAATGTACTGAAATACAATTTAATAAAATGAGGAGCGAAGGTAAGTAATAGAAGGGAAGAAATGAGCAAATCAGTCCTCCCAGCTTCTAGAGGAAAACAAAGTTTTCCAAGATGTTGAGGTTTCAACACGAGGCATTAACTTGAATATTGTGGGAGTCTATGTAAAAGCACAGGACTGAGAATTCTTTGGTCCTTTATAGCTTGGATAAGCAGATTTCAGCCACAGGCTGCTTAGCTTTTAGGTTTGGGCTTTTTAAGCTCAAAAGATTTGAGATTAAGCAAGGATTTATGTGAGGTTGTGTCTGCGTGGTGCAAGAGAGCAAGAACCATTCATACTTGGTAGACTGACATCAGTGGATGGTTTCACCCAAGCACCACTGAGGTGGGCTGCCTATGGCAGAAGATTAAAATATAAATTCAGTTCCTTATTGGAGTAGTTGGTCAAATAAGTAGGAGCTGGTATAGGTGATCAGCTTCCCAGAATCACCCAGGATAGCTAAAGTCAGCTGTAAGTGCAGAGTGTATTTCAGTGATCTCTTAAAAGAACATAAAGCTGTCATGGTTGAACAAAAGAAAATTTCCACTGTATCGAGAGAGATTTTACTATTTACTTATGGTAGAAGTTTTCTTGCAAGTAAGAGTGAGTGCTGCCTCCAAACTTGTTAGGACAGGCATTTTAAAATGTCATAAATAACATTGCTAATATTTGAGTCATATTCCATTTTTTAACAAGATTCTAATATACTTTTACAAAATTTTCAGGATTGCAGATGTCTGTAATGAGTTCTGTACTTTTAACATGATGTATTGTTAACTGCTTCTTTGCAGCCTCATGCGCGCTCCCTTCCTAGTTTGAGTCAGTGTTTAAAACTATTTTGAAATCCTCAGATTTCTTTTGTTATGACTTAAAACACTCTCCATAGCTAGTTTTTAAAAAAGGAAGTAACAGTTGACTGGTGTGTTTAAAATCTGTCCGTAGCAGATAGCATAAAAATGACCTTGGCCCTGACTTAGAGAGAAAGAGGGTGGATGGGAGGACCTGGCTGAATACTATGCTAATAAGAACACAGCTCACTCTCTGCATAAAGGGGGGAAAAGCCCTCTCAATGAACCTCTTTGAGGCTGGAGTTATGAGAATGATTTTTCTGAATGACGCAAGACTGAGCTCATGAGAGTCAGATCAAATCCAGCTGAAGAGAAGGAACAAGAGTCCAGCTGGGAATCCTGCTATTCACTGATTCACAATAAAAATGTTGGTAAAATATGAACCTTCTGAAGTCCAGGTACTCCAGGGAAGGTAAAACAATTTAAATGGAACCAATGAATAATAGCCAATTCTGGCTATTAAAGCCTGTTGCTGAAAACAACAAAAGATTGTTAATAGAATTTGTTGTAAGTTTACATTTGATTATTTTCATCATATATTTCAACTGGGAGGCTACTTATTTCTTGTCTCTCAGTGTCACTGTGATTCATTTTGTTGTATCCTAACAGTTTATTAAAAAATTAACAGTCGCCAGGTGGGAGCAAAGTCACAAAGCTGCGAAGAACCTATTGATGCCAACTGAAAGCAATGCACAAGCTGTTGCTGACTTCAGTAGACACTGAATCCTAAGATGGTAGGGGGATGCTGGCCTTTGTATCTTCTGTTTTGCTAAAAAGTTCTTAGTGCTTCAGCTGTAAATTACTAAAACAATATTCTAGCAATATTTAGAACATTTCTTTATCACTGCAGGTCTGTTCTATTTGTACTGGGCTGAGCTGAATCATTTTTTTTTTTAGATTGATTTTAAAACTTGGGGAGAATCATTGTGGTAAATACAAACTGTTGGAACTACACTGGTTATAGTCACTTGTCAGCTGATCCACTGGGCTTCATAGCAACATGTAATTTTGCCCACAAAGTTTTGTCCTAAGCTATAATATAAGATGGTCTTGTAATAATCCTCTATATGGATATAGCTGCCCTTCCCTTTTCACAACAAAATTCCTGTTGAAAACAAACCTTGCAAAGAAGGCAATTTTAACTTCACAAATAGTACACCTGTCCGATGCTCTGAATAACACAGATGCATAGATGAGGGTATTCAAAAAGCCATGTAACTAGGACACTGCACAGGCATCAAGGAAAGGCTGCACAGTACAGTAAGCCTGAGACTTAAGTTTAAAATTAGAAGAAATTTATATTACTTCCTGGTATTCTGGTTGAAAAAAAAAAAAAAAAAAGTAGCAATAAATCTTTTTAGATGCACAGTTATAACAACTTCCCAACCTCTTTGTGTTTCCCTTGCGTCATCAAACCACACCAGCATTACAGTTTGAGCAGTGTCCTGAACTCTGGTATTTAAGATGCAGGATTAATGGAGCTCTAGCTGAAGAGAAAGCAAAAACTGTTACTAAGAGTAGGAGTGTACTGCTTTTATCTTGTAGTGGGTTCTCAAGGTAAGGGTTGGAGAATGGAGACTTTTCTTTCTTTTCATCCTTCCTCTTCGCAAGGCAACACAGAGCAATCCTGTGCCACGTGATCCTCTTAGAGGCTCCTATGACCATGTCCAATGAGTAAGACTGCAGTCCTCTCTTCTTCTTCACAGGTATTTCTAGAAGCATTCTTACTGCCTTGATGTTAGCTTAGCATGGCAAAGACATTGAAATAGCTGTGTACCTCATTCTGGCAATTCAGAGAAATACCTGACAGAAGTATATGTGTATATATGGGGACTTCTAGGGGGGACTGCTGATCCACAAATTTTAGATGAAATATCCCACAGTAAGAAAAGTATGTTGTTGTTAATCTGAAAGTTTTATACCCATGAAATGGCTTGGATTTTTGGTTTTAAAAAGAGGACACAAAACTTTTTTTGTTTTTGTTTTTCATGAAAAGCTTTTGGTAGTCTGGATACACAGGAAGTTACCATTTCATTCTAATTATTTTATGCTTTACAGTTTTATCACACTACCATTAGAGTAGTTATTTCACAGTTACTAAACATTAGTTAGAGCTTTATTATTTCAGCTCTTAATTCTATAGCTAGAACAAAAACTAAGGGTAAACAGTACTATTTAATTTATGACTGAATTTTGTATAATGTTGGTAGAGAAGAGCTAACGTATATCAAGCACTCACTGCATTCATATAGAGTATTTTGGAGGTTTCTTAAGATGTTGTGTTGAATTACTAGAAGATCTTCAAGCACTTTACAAAAAGTTAGCTTCCACAGATCAGTCTTCAAACCAAGGTAGTTGTAAAGATAGTGTTGGAAATCCTTTCCTAATGAAACAACCAGCAGTGCTCTTATCCAGAGGGCAGCACTGTTGCTGAGCTGTTTCTGTGTTGTGCTGAGGTGGGGAGGCCAATAAGCTGCATTTGCTGCACAGAACCTTGCACAGCAATGGCAGATCTCGCCAAGGTTGGGCAGTTTATTAAGTCTATAGGAACTCTGAAGACTGTGAACCTGCCACAATTTACTAAACGAATTGGGTTGGGCAACCTCACGCATTCTTTAAGTCTCGCATCTGAATTTTTGCAAATTGTCACCATTTTTTGATTGTATAATCAGATCCAAACAGCAGCCTTCTGCAGGACAGTATGCCCTGGTGCCAAGCAGAAGCTTAGGCTTAAAAATGAGTTGTTGATTCTCCATGTCGTATTTTTCATCATTTTGATTTTGCTGATTGATTTTTTTCGTCTTAAGAACTGATTCACCTAGTGATAACTGATATAACATATGTGGCATAAAGCTATGGGTACAGGATGTGTATGATGCAATGTTTGTATACAGTGTCTACAGTAGATAAGAACAACACATAAGATATTTCATTAAGGTGTCAGAAGGAAATCTCTAGCTTTTAACATTGTAGCAAAAAGTCTATAGTGATGTGAATTTTGTGCAGATTATAATTATTAATTAGGATAACTGGCCCTACTGATATGTCCAGCATAACCGTGGGCACTGAACAGAAGTTTCTTTCATGTCATTTTTCTTCTACAAACTAATGTTGCTTGTGAGTATCATGGAATTATGCAATTAATTTCATTTAATGAGGAATGGCTTTAGACTAGCTAATTGATTCCTTGATAATTTGCATAGAAAATTACCGAAGGTGATTCTTTGTGCATTTCCAGATGCACTCTTTCTACTTCCTTGTAGAAGTAGATGGTTGTGTTGTCAGTCATTTACAGGGGAAAAAAAAATGCAGGCTTTCCTATTAATCTGTAAAGGTTCTTTCAAATTTATTATGACAATATTATGAGTTGTGTCTATACTGTTGTCTATGTAAATTTTAGTGATTGAAATATATTTTGATATAGTTGATTAACGCCCTCATTTGATACAGCTCTACTCTTTTCTAAAACAATGAATTAGTATTTCTAATGCACTGCTTTTCTGCAAAACTTTTGGTTGGAAGGCGAGGACAGTCTTGAGTGGCAACAGCTCAGAAATGTATATTGAAATGGTATTTCTTATACATTATTTTTAGAAAAGCTCTATAAGTAAAGCAAATTTATAGACCACTTGCTGCTCAGAAAAGATTAATGGTATGTATCTCCATCAAATCCTAAAACCTTTGAATCCTATTTTATGACAGTAGTAAATACAATGAGTATGATGAGTAACAGAATGTTGTTTCTTGTTTGCATAGAGCAAATGGTAGCCTATTGTAAGGCTTCCAAGAGAAGTTCATTCCTTTCTCCTGTCCTGCAGAGCTTTTCCGTGTGCTCTGTATGTATGTATGTCTGTGTTACCTTACGGAAGCTGGGGGGAGACAGTGTATAGCTTCTCTGCACCTTATATGTTATTAAACATTTGGAAGTTCCAGCACAATTCTTTGCTCACTATTCAGTCTAAAATAGCAGGGATCTTTTATTTTGCTTAGAACAACAAAAATGAATGAACAAACTTTGCCCTCTGGGGCAAAATATTGACTGGCACTTAGTTCCTTTTGCAATTAGTGACTTCAAATCTTTGACAAATGAGCACCGGTTATTTGGTGCTTTTCAGTCTTTGGTAGTTCAGTTTTTCTTGCCCTAGCAGGAGGTATTTCTTCAAATACTGCGCTTACCTTTCCATCTGGGAGTAGAGAATGCCTATTTTCACTGTTATAGTGTATGATTCAGGTACATCTTGTAGCTCTTTCTTCAATGGATTGTTGGTGTGCAAACCACTAAAGGCAGTTAATGGCCATTGTATATTATCTGTGCTTACAGCAAGTTGTGCTGTCTTGTGATTCCAATCTTTAATTTGGGTATAGAGGTTGGGTTGAGGTCTATGAGCAACAGAACTGGTACCATCAAGTAACTAATATATTCATTTCAAACCGTGTAATTAATTGCAATATTTTTTGCTTTAATTCTTTTTGATGACTGGGCAGCCCTGTGTATTTGAAAGCCATTAGATTCTTTATGTGACAAGATATACAAGTTTGTTTCCACATGTATTATGAGGACAAATCTATTAAGTTTTTCTGCCTACTCACATTCTGGTTTTGCAAATTTCTATTTTTCAAGCCAGAAACAAACCTACAGATTGTATATAATAAACTCTTGCAGATAAAAATGCTGCATTTCTAAGGGGCCATAAACACTCTTTTGGCCTTCTCTTTTTTTGGTCTGTGTTAAGTCAAGAATGCCATCTTTAGCAGGTTTGTATTCCACTTTGGTACTTTCTTTCTCACAACAAATCTCATTTGACTTGAGTTTATTTCTGTGTACACCTGTTACTACTAGTCCTTTAAATCAGTCACAGCCAAGAATACAGATCAAGCTGAAATCCCATCTACTGTGTGTTACAAGGGTATATAGTAAAATGACAGTGTGTGTCTGAAGTCCAAAATTTTGAAAGAATCATTTGAGAAGGCAGTGAAGATATCCCACTGAAGCATGAGGCTATTAAAAATAAAAATAAAAATAGGGGAGAGAGAAGGGTTCCTCTGTGACTACAGAAAGAATAAAGTAGGTTGAGATTTGTGTTCTTGTTATATCCACCCCATCCCCCTTCCTATTTTCAGGGCAAAGGGGATGGGATTTATAGGGAAAGAAAAGAGAGGAAAAGTTAAATAGGTGGGTTTTTTCTCCCTAGGAGGGAAAGATCTGTGGTCAACAAACCAGCAACAGCCTCTGCAGTTCGTCACCTCCCTGATCATTAGTACTGTACTGGCTTTGAAGTAGGAGTTGGTGGTGAGGAGGGACTTACAGGAGGTTAGGAGGTGGCAGTTTGTTTCCTGCAGGGAGGAGGGTGCTGCTAGTGTAAAGTCAGGAAGAAAGTACGCAGGTACTTGCGGGAGCAAGCAGTTACCAGAAGCTGGTATGACTGGGAAAATAGGGGTGAGTTTTCCTGGGAACACCAGCGAAGAGCTGATTCTCTTAGTGAAGGGTTGGTGACAAACCTGTAGATTCCTGTTGCTTTGCAATAAATCTTACAGGTTGCGTTGTGAAAAACTGCCTGTTCTACCTTCCGTGATCTGGCTGAAACTAAAAACATAACTGCCTGTATCCTCTTAACCCCAACTGACTTGTTTCTGGTGGTTACCACAGTTACTATGTTCCCATTCTTCTCTACACTTCTACTTCATCAGTTGAGAGGTTTAAGAATTCTTTATCATAACTTTATTTTTCTCTGCCCATCACCTGAGCTTCACCAGATGCTGAAAATACAGCTCATCTATGTCTAGGTATTCCCTTTTGTTTTTTTTCCTTCACTAGTGTTAGAAATATCTATTATGTTAGCATATAGGCTTATTTATTTATGGAAGTGGAGTACTGGCACTAAAGACTTCTGAATTCCTGAAAATGAATAGTTTTACCCTAAAAAGAGGTCTTTAGAAACAGTACAATGATCAGAGACAGGAAGAGCCAAACATGTAGCATGCTTACGTTTAAGAGCAAGTATGAGTATAATTTTCGTTTCTGGGTTCTCCTTTTCATGCTGCATTAAATGACTGTAGGCAATCTCTGCCACTAGATTCTTAAGTTAAGGACTTTTGTGTCCCTAGAGGTAAGACTTGGTAGTACTCTGAAGTATATGGCAGTGAAGAGTACTTGAGATTAAGGCCCTATTTAAGCTTTTTTATTTTTTTGATCTGATGTTTAGCCTTTTTTCCCACATGCCAGATGAGGATGTGAATTTCAGCAGCAGCTAAATATTAGAGTCTGAAACAGTGTAGAAAGAATTTTGGAATTTCTTAGGAATAATTGTGAGTGTCCAAGTGAGCATGTACAGGAGGTAAATGAGGAAAGTAGGAGACAGCTCCCAGATCCCTGTCCCTCAAAGTGATATCAACTTCAAACCATACTTCACTCTTTAAACTTGCAGATGTTTGGATGAGAGAGGAGATGCATGATTGGAAATTTAAGCTAGTCTTTATAGTATTGGCAGGCGTAGTCATAAAAAAAAAGTTCTATCTGCATGTCTAGATCTCTAATGTTGAAATTACAATTGAAAATGTATTTCCCAATTCCACAGCTCAGTGACTGTTCAGAATTAAATATCACTTATAGTGATATTTGCAATATAGTTTGTTACCACAATGGCCCTTAAATACCTACTATCTTCTAAAGGGTCAATGCTAAGATAAAAAACATTAAAATGTGATTTTTTTTTCCATGCTGAGATTAGTTTCTTTAACTCTATGTAGAGCTGCATGCAGTCACAGCATTAGTTCCAGAGTTTAAACACTCTGACAATACCTATAAGAAAGATGGACAGATTAATTTCTTATCAAACTGAGTTGATTCAGAGTAAGAAGTGGAAATCATCTGATGTATTTCATAGATCAAAGCTAATTCTCCATTGACACACATGCACTTGAGTAGGCACATCTGTGTGACAGCTAAATTATAGGAGTGCTTTACACACACATTATCTTGTCACAACATAAGAACATCCTACTGTGCTAAAATACCTCTTCCAGAAGAAACATGTAATTTCCATATATTGGTGGGGAAGATGCTAAACAGCTTCTTTCTTTTTATACCTCTTCTATTTTCATCTTTTACAGGCATGAGACAAGAAGAAAATTTAAAAAAAATTTTTTGGGAAACCATTCTTTTTTTGTACCTATGTGTTTACCCTTTCTTCACTTTGTCTGCTTAATGAAATCTATTGATAGCTGTGTCTATATCTGGAAGGAAAATGCTGAAGGAAAATAGTGATTTCTTTTTAGAGTTTAGCCCTAGTTTATTAAAGGGACTGTTTATACGGATTATTTTTTCCCCTTTTGTGTATTAGGGAAGGTGAATACATCAACATTTGTCAGAGCATATCTATGACACGAGCTTTGTGAGAAAGCGCAACCAAGTATAGTGGTTTTCATCTTCTGGGTTGTGCCCCTGGGATGAGAATGCTGTTTGTATGTTTGGCACTGCTTGGTGAACGCGTGGTACACCTTTCGCACTTGCCAACAGTTTGTACTGATCAGTTTGAGCATAAAATAGAGGCAAGCCAGGCTTTTGAAAACTTCATCTTTATTAAGCCAAGGTGCTATGAACTGAGGTCAACTTTTCCCAACTTCCTGCAAGACAGTTCAACATATGGTGGCCTAGACTTTGAACTGTACGATGTTGACGCTTGAACTTCTGATGCTAGAGGTTTTTGTGTCAGGGCTTTTTGGTTTTCTGCCCATTACAGAGAAAAAGGACAATTGCACAAGTATAATAATCCAGTTCAACATTTAGTTCTTGAAACAGTGTCCCTGGTTTGGCAACGCTTATACCAGGATTCTGGTCCTGGAAACAAATAAAATGGTTAAAATAGTATTTCTCTTCTACGAAGGCAATTTCTGAATATATTCCTCTGAAAACACAGAGGTCCCTGCTTAATGGAATAAATGCTTATTTTGAACAAACACTAAGATAGTACTGACTTTAATACTTACTGTAGAGAAAGAAAACGTGTAATCCTCAGTTACAGAGAAAAGGCATTTCCTACAGGCAAATAAGCTCTTCCTCAATAACAAGATAAAAAGTAGTAAGCTGTTTTGCTTATTTTTTAATGCATAGGTTGGTTTTAAATAGCATGCTTTTCTTTATCTTGTGTTCTCCTCTCATTTCAAGAAACTATTCCCTTTTACCTAATGTTGTCGTTATCACACTAATGGATATGGTTTTAACATTTAAATATTGACCAAAATTTTTAAGCTTTTCCCCTGTGTCCTTCTGAAGTTCTTGATGCATATACATTCACCTAAAAAAAAAACGCTGTAAGGGCCTGTTGAAAGTCTTTTGACATAGTGACACCCATTGATCTATGGGCTCATTAGGTGAAGTGTTGTTCCCTTCTTTATGTATTTGTGCTACTTGCCTATTACAGGTTTTAATCTAACAGGTTTTAATCAGAATATTACCGTCTTTGTGTTACAACTTAAAAGCAAGGCAAAGAAATTGTAAAACTGTTAAATATTTAAATGTTAAATGATTTATTTTACCTTACTTGTTTATGCCTGATATTCTATCCAAAATAGAGTGATTAAAGAACAAATACTTAGGTGGGTATCGCAACTGCCATTTGCAAGTTGCGTGTTATTCTTCGCACTCATAACTTGACTTGGAGTTAGATTTAGTTAGCAAAACAGATCGTAGGAGGTGACCTGTACTTCTGAATAAAATTAGAAGCCCTGAACACGGTTTCCAGGCGTTGCTAATGAGCGGCGGTTTCTGGGCAGGTGGCAGGTGGAGCTTAGGTAACCTGAACCGTTGGTGAAGTAACGGCCGTTGGGGCGGGGCAGGGCGTGGCACCCCTGGCTGAGGGGTCGGCACCAGCCTGCCGGTGCCAGCACTGCGCTTTCACGTTTGCGCTGCAGGACGAGCCCCCCAAGTCCCAGTCCCTGTCCTGTCTGCACCTGGCCAAATTCAGAAACACGGCTGCTGTCGGAGTTTCCCCCGAGGAGCTGTTACAGTACTTCAGGGTATACTTGTGATAACATTTTTAGCATAAATCAAGAGACTTCACGAGGGTGTGAGGGGCTGCGGCATATCGTTGTGTGGAGAGCCCGACCCTGCGCGCTGAGAGACGTGTCTGGCGTGAGTTTCTCTAGCTATCTAACAATTTGGCATACTTCTTCTATTCATCAACTGTTAATTTCAATAGTTTATACGTTCATCTTGTCAATGGTGCTGGTTTACAAGCTTTTTCCATGTTTGTTTTAGGTCTTTTTTAGTTCATAGTATTACTACTCTTTCCAAAGGAGCTCTGTTATGTTCAAAATGTCCGCTCTGCCCTAGGCTCTAGCCTTGCTTTCTAGCCTTTACATATCAAAACCAGCTCCAGATAAATAAAAATTACTAACCAAGAGGCTTGAATTTTGGGAGTAGTTAGTGTATGCCAATATTCCTCGTTTTTGGTGTGGTCTGTTAAATATGGATAGGCTTTCATCCACTGGCCAAGATACTGCTCACCACTGTTTTAGCGCTTGCTAAAAGTCACAGTACCTGACATGTATGTGTGACTTTCAGCTGAGTACAATAGTTTTACATACGGTATGATTTGTAATGGCAACTAAAACCACGCATCACAAAAATAGATGAGATGTTATGTTTCCTTATATTCTGGAAACTGGGCAATGATTTTTGTTTTCATGTATCGTGCTTTGGCTTATCATTATGTGAATAATGGATGTAAGATAAGTATATTAATTCTCAATTTACCAAAGCTGCTGTTTTATAGTAATTTAAAATTAGACGCCTAGGTAGAGCTATGCCTTCCTCTCTGTCTCAACACCACTAATATTTTCTGCACCTATTCACCTGTCATTAAGCTCACACACTTTGCATCTGTAACATGAAGGTTGGTTGCCATGGAAAGAATTGTGATACTGTAAATGAATATATTTTATGCACAATTCTGATACTGTTCCAATAACATGGAAAAAAATATATAAAGCAAAGGAAGTGAACAATGTAAAAACACATGTATATTTCATACGCAGTCAAGATTATTATATTGCAATATGTTGTATGTTGTGCATACCCAGAAATATAGATTATCCCAGCTGAAGCAGCAAAACATAACACTGTACTTCTACTAAGAATTCTGAATTGCTAATTGGGTAAAACAGAACTAGGGTAGAACATTCTCAGCAAATGAAGCCTATTTTTTAATCAGCTGTCATAGTTTTGTGTATATGTAATGCAAAATATTTTAGCGCGCCTTCTTCCAGCTGGCTCTCTTCTGGTTTTGGTGTGAATTATTCACTGGCATTCCATTGTGCCATAAAGGAATGTATATGCTTTTTGCTAAAGCTGGATGCATCAATACTACGTATGCAAACTGTTATGTAGTAGAGTAATATGCGAATGTACAGAGAGATAGGAACATGAATAATGTGGCACAATTTTGAATCAGTAATTTTCTTTATACTATTCAGTTAGTGTTATCAGATAATTAATTCACGTCAAATACAATGTTTGGGAAATTTTTGTTGCTCCTTGGGCGCACTGTGAAAACTTTCTTTTAATTTATTTATTTATTTATTTATTTCCCTAGAATATCACTAGTTCAGCCAAATACATTTAATGATTCAGTGCTCTGTGTCCCCATTTGTGCCCTTCATAAACATGGATTTGTAGTTAACACACAGTGTGTGCTGAGTGGTTATATGAATGAAATCCTGCTGTGAAATGACAACTTACAGCCAACAAGAAAGTGGCAGGCTTGACTTTGAAGAAAAGGTATCTGTTGATACCAGTTGTACGCCAAGTTAATGGGTCCTCCAGAAGTTGTAAAGACCAGACTTTTTTTTTTTCTGCTTTCCTCTTCAATACCTTATTTTCTGTGGATCAGCTCTATCATTATTGTTGCTTACAACCACAGCATCACCATGCCTTTCACATCAAACATGAGCAAGATGGAGATTCATACGCCTTATCCTTGGCCTCTAGAGAAAGTTCTGCCTTTCTGCCTGGAAGTTTAGAGGGAGTTTTTTGCTTACAGTAGAGGAGAGATGAAAATTGAGATTAAGGGAGAAAGAATATGTTTATGGTAGAGTACTGTGAGTGTCCTTGTTCTAGCACTAGTGTAAAACCTTAACTGAATACAAAACAAACCCATGCTGCTATTGTCTTGGCTGTGATTTGACTATTGGATCAAGATTAAAAAATGTTTGCACGTTGCTGAGCTGTTAAGTTCAGAATCACCATTTAAGTAACTCTTCAGATTGCTCTCATGCAAGCCTGTAGTCGAAGGTCTCTACAAAACATTTGATGGTAGAATTGGGAAATCATGAATGTTCTCACCTGTTTGTATCTTTGTAAGAGGCATACCAGGAAACAAACAAATATTGTGACTGTGAAGTCTTTAATTTTAAGCATTTCGAGTTTGACTCTTCTGGAGGGAAAGCAATCCTAATGTATCCGTACCATTCCTGTACTTTGTCTATTGTTAAAGGTATATTCCATTTATTTTAGCTGTTAGCTTTGAGAAGTAAGAATCATGCATCAGTAATTAAAGGCACCATCACAGCTAAAGCTTCAGGTAGTTATTTTTCTTCCATCCTGACATCTTACGAGTCAAGAAAAGCAATGACATTAGCAAGAGGCAGATTATTTTTTAGAAGTGTCTCAAATACAGTGCACAAATTTTAAAATAAAGATTGAATTTCTTCACAGAGGCTACAGAGGTTATTATCCAGTGACATAACTACTGCTTGCTAGAATTCTGAGTTAGGCAAACACACTTGTGTTTTGTGAGTTTGGTTAAGGTTGCTGACATGATGAAAATCAGTGCTGCCTGCTTAATAGAGCAGTGAGTGCCACCCAAAAATCTCTTCAGGTTGTACCCAAGTTTGCCGCTGACACATTAATGAGATGATATTCTTTCTTTATCTTGGTTCCTCATCTGTGAAATGAGGATAATAATACTGATCTACTGAAAAAAAAGCTCTGGAAGAGTGTATTTGTATCAGTGGTTGAAGTCTGAATCTCACTTTGGTGCTGTGTAATGCAATATGCCTGTTAAATGTTGTTGACATATATTCCTTAAGACAGTCATTTCAGTATTAATAACAGGAAGAAGAAGGTTTTGAAGAGAAGACAGTTGCTTCTTTGATGTATACATGCATATAGTACATGCTGAGAAAGGGACGTATTGTTGTATTTTACTTATGGGTTATTCAAGCCCAGTGATGCATCTAGGGTTACGCAGGAGGCTAAGACCAGAACGAAGGACTTAACTAAATTTTCAATGGCATATCAAGAAGGTAATGTATATCTCGTTTCTGTTTGTTCTCATTTGGGCACATTTTGCCTATCTAGTGATGAGAGCTATTTAAATTAAGAAACAAAAAAGAAATGAAACTTATCGAAGACTAATCCAAGACACCCCAGTGGGCAATAACTTTCAGAACAGATATGCTTTACTAGCCAAGCAACAACTCTTGAAAAGTATCTGAAAAGCTTAATCTTAAAATGATGAGGGAGCTAGACCCACCTCTAGATATTCTACTTAATTCTATTAAATTCTACTTAAGGATGTTGCAAAAACATATTACGGTGACTGGTAGATTAACAAACTGGAGACAATGTTTGCTCTGCTGAGTTTGTGATAGAACTTGTCTAAGAAACAACAATAATTAGATACTTGAATCTGATACAGGCACTGACACAGCAAAGCATTTAAGTGCAGATACCTTTTAAGAAAGTATACCTCTCGTCAACATTCATGTGAAAGTATTTTCAAAACTCAGGAAATCAAAAACATACATATTGCTTCAAGGTGACCAGGGGATAAGTAGGCATGCAGTGTGCTGTTTATACATCGCAGGAATAAAGCAGGCAGTTGCAGTCCAAGCCTGCTGTGCACTAATTCTTAGTGGCTTAAAACTTCTGGTAATTCCCACAAACTGAGAGAATTTGAAACTACCTAGAAAGTTAGTAGTGCTTCAGAGTTGTAGAGAGGAGAATGACTTTTGCTAAGGTTTTTGCCTAAGATTTAGTCTGTGTGTTTTAGTGAACATGAGGTTTGAGCTGAGATTATTCTGTAAGGTTTGTTTGAATATTGCCCAACATGGTTGCACGCTCCCATTTGTAAAAACAGATAGATAAAGCTGTTTAGGTGCTATTTAGTCATTTCTGGGTTTTAGAGCCTGCATTAATCAGTTTAAAGAAGTTACTCTTGCTTCTATTAGAGACACAGTAATTGACTAAACACACACAGTCCGTTCCAGTGCCGCTTAACTAACAGGACTTCTCTTACGCCACCTTTTCATTTATATTCTTTAAGTAGCTATTATACAAAGTTGTAGTAGAGTAAAATTAAATGTTGCAATTTTTTGGTCTTATAAAAGTTTGTGCAAGAGTGTCATTGTTAAAACAAGTACCTAATCATTGATTTATCCATTTTTGTTGCCACTGCAAATTTCAGTCCATCTGAATGCATTTGTGTATTTCCTTTATGGTACTTCATAGTAAGTCAGTTCTATTGTTTTTTAAATATTCATCCTGTTACACATTTTGCTATGAGCTTTCTGACCACTTTTAATAAATACACTTTTATGCTACTTTAGCAAAGCACTTCTAATAAATTATCATATGATGAGTTTAGCTAACTGATCTACTAAGAGATCTTTTTCAGTATAAAAGTAGAAATATTTCTAACAATTCTTCTGTTTTAGTTCTTCCAAAATGCCTTTAAACACAGATAAAATATAATGGTTACTTTACAAATCAACAACCCAAACCTTGTGGAAGTTGATGGGAAATTGTTTGAGGCGTAGAATGGACTCTAGCAACCTGATCGTCTAAATAATTATGGACGTGACCAGTGATGGCTTCCTCCTTTTCAGTGCCGACTGAACTTGTGTTTATGATGCAAGTCTACCTGATCAGGAACCTACCTGATTTTATTTCCCAGTTGACTGAAGAAAGTAGCTGTCTTGTGCTTTTGCACAGGAAGTTAGTTGCTCCCAAGCATACACAGTTGAACTATAATACCTCTTCCTAAACTAAGAATAATATAAGGTCTCCTTTAACCACTGTTACTTGGAAATCAGATGGGAGCAGTCTTAGGCCTTTTTCGTTTGTATTCAGATGGGCAATTTAGACATCAGATTTTAATGTCAGAAGACTTCACTTTTAATTTGTTTAATTGTTCTTTTTTCTTTCTTTTTTTTTTTTTTTTTTTACTTGTTTTACTCACTTAAAAATCAGTTTTGCACTGCCACTGGCTAGCTTCATTTATATCTCTTTTGGACTTCCCTTTGGGGAACATTTGCATTTGAAAGTTTTTCTGGGCCTTGCTCTGGAGACTCCTGTGAGGAAGTGTAGGTGTGAGGGAGGTTTTACTGATTATGAATTCCTCTCTTTTCTTGCAGTTCAGAATACTGCAGAGCTTTCTAAGAGCACTGTGAAGTAACTTGATGGAGGTTCAGTGTGGCAAAGACTATGGAAACATCAAATTTCATAGTCTTCATGCATCATCTGACACTGATACGATATTTAAAAATATTTCTAAAAAATGTGGCAGCTGTCATCAAACCTCTTATACATAATTATACAGTATATGCTATACTTCATGCATTTCTAGCTTAATATAAACATAAAAGTTGATTTATTAACAATAGTACTTGAGATATGATACTTATGTCACTTACCCCCACCCCACTTTGTTGTATTTATATAGGTCTATTGATTTCTGTGAATTTACTCTAGAGCTTAGGGCTCCGTACTGCAATAAGTATCCCACAGACCTGGAGAAGAGAAGCTGGAACATTCATGGAGCTTCCTCTGGAGCTACAAGCAGTAGAGTGAACTGAATTTTGGAGAAGTCCTTTGTATCCCAACAGCACAAAGGCTTTCCTTTCAGGCAAAAAGTGGGGGAAAAGTGAAGAAAAAAAAAAAAAAGCTCTGTAGTATGATTATTTGGCTCTGTCTGTATGATCTCTGTTCTTTTCTGGAATTGCCCTTTTCTGTGCCGTAGAAAGAGAAGTTCTTAGTTCACTGAGGCGATGCAAATCTGGAAGAACTGAGGTAGTCAATAGTAGTCTTTCTCCCTTAAAATATGATCTTCTGAGATGAAGATTCTATGACACTAGTAGGCTGAACATAGTTTGACAGTAGCTATATTTCCTTTCTCATACTATGTGAAACCTAGCTAGAGACCATTCCAGGTGACTGGAGTGAGCCCATTTAAGAGATAGGTATAAAACCATAGGCTGTGGGAGTCATGGGAGAATACCCATGCATTACACATCTTAATTCAAATTCTAAATACTTCATTTTGACCCCAGCATGTTAATTACAGTGTGCTTTCTGGGTAGAAAAATTCTAAAAAGCTGTACATCTGTGGACATGTGAAAGGCGGTGGTAGAAAATGGATCGAGGTGACGTAGTAGGATCTGTTTCATTGTGCTTGTTGAAAAATTGAAGTAGAGACATGTAATAACTGCTAAGACAAAGTTGGTTTTGTTTTGTTTTACCAATGCACAATTATTATTGACGTAAGCTAAGAAAAAATTGTATGCACACAGTACAAAATTGGAAACAAGGTGAAATGAATGAGAGGTTAGAAAGTCAGTGTGAATACTAGTTTTATAAAGCTAGGTATTTTAACCAATTTAAGGAGCAAGTTACTCCTGTTAGAAGTAGAGGAACTGAAAGGGTTCACAAATCCTTCAGGTGATTATAGGAAGAGCATTCAATTAATTGATCAGGTGCAATTTGCAACCCAAATTTTGGGCACTCAAGTATATAGAAGGATATGAAAAGAGTTGGAATATGAAGAGGTTTTTGTGAATTTTTCTGCAGTTTGTACTACTCAAAATAGACCTCCTGAGGACCAGGAGAAATAAATGTAGTGTTTATCAGTATGAACCTGAGACAGATTCAGGAATGACAGACTAGACAGGCTGATATCATCTGTGTGTAATACGTTAGAAGTTGTTTTAAGGATCAAACAAGGCAACATTGAAATGTGCAGCTCATTTGAGATTTGCTCAACCATAAAAAGGTAGATCTTACAAACATAAAATGCTTAAAAAGTGGCATGGTGTTTTACTAGTAAAGTAGCTTTTAAGATAAAGACACATAAATTGCTTCCAAGTTTTGTCATTTGAATATGTGTAAGGAGAGGGCTATATTTTATTTATTTGGGGGCAAGGAGGGGGAAATACTTTCCCCTTTGTTTGAAATTATTTATGTTCATACAGTTTTCATTCCTAACCTAAGCCATAAGGTGCTGTTACTTTCCTTATCAGTGTAAATTGAGCATCTGACAATTTAGCTGACCTGGCAGATTTTTAAAAGAGAAATTTCAGATTTACTTTTTGCACATGGTCCTTCTTTTGTCTGAGTCTGAGTGAGTACAACAGAAATGAATTCATGCAGCAATACCTTTTCAGATCTATCTTCACTTTTTGTAAAGTTCATGTTTTATCCTTAGTCCATGAAGGGCCTCTGACACGCAAAAGCCATGCTATCCCTAATTTCACCTTGCAAGTCATGTCAGCGTGGAGAATTACAGCGTGAGTGAACACAGAGACAGACAGCTTCTGTCCCTCACAAGGGGGTCTGATCTCTCCAGAGCACTTTGCTGGCTATATTGAAAAGCTAGTGCTGCTGCTTGTACTTTACCAGCCCAGAAAGCCTAGTTTTTTACATTTTTTGTTCATGACAGAAGTCACTTCAATTTTTGTTTATCAGTTATACTCTTGCTTAATATAGTATTAGTATTATAAATGCAAATCTCCAGTGAAACAATTAATAGAATCTTAACAAGTGCATTTCAGTGGTTCAACTCATCAAGATTAATATTTGCCAAATATTCCCCCGAGGTTTCTTTGCTTTCCAGCCTGACATGGCTATCTGCCTCTGTTGTCTTCTACTGTTGTTAGAGTTTTCAAAAACATCACATATTTTGGCTGTTGCTTCCTTTTCTGTGACTTTCTAAATTCCTCACTCACCAGCCTGCAGGTGCCAACTATGTGCAAATAGTTTACATGACAACTGTGTGAAAGTACCTTAATAGAGGGAGAGCAATGAGTCAAGAATGAGGACAAGAGTGACTCTGGAAAGCGCTGGTATGTCAAATTCAGTTCTTTCTTTGTCCTTCAGTACCAAATATTTGCGTTTGAAGCGCCCATGAGATCTTAGGGTTAGCTGGAGGAGATGAGAATAATTGACATGAGATGAAAAATTTTTCTTTGGTCCAGCTGCTTTTGTAAAGTTTTGCCCTGGTTATGAATTAATTCGCAGCAGCTTTTTCTTTATAGAATGTAAGCTCCACCAACCACACAGAACAAAGTCTCAAACTTCACCCAAGTGCAGACTAAAACTACAGGGCCGCATATAAACTTACTTTGTTCTTTTTCCACGCTATTCATATTTCGGCACTGGAACAGAAGAAGAAGATGTATGCTGATGGGGGGGAAAAAAGTTATTATTCAGACAGTTTGATGTTGCAGTCTATTTGAGGGTCATAAACAATGCGAGCTGATTCATATTTCCCTCATGGTTAATTAGGTTTATTGAGGGAACAAGACCGCTCATTGGAGAAATGTAAGTCGGAAAAATGTCTGTATTTGCTTAGCTGGTAAAATAACTGGATGTTTTGTTCCTTTTCCTTAGATGTATGGCAGATTCTTCATGTCTGGCTTCTTGGTGTGCTGCACTGAGGTTGCCGTCAATAACGTCCTTTGATTCTATCCTTTGCCTAAATGTGAGTCCCCAAAAGACATAAAGATATTCTCATTTCTCTTTCAGAGACTTTGGTTGTTGTTTCCTTCTTGTATGGGGGAAAGAAAAAAAAATCTTTGTGCCAAGTAAAAACAAGAAGTTAACCTTATGGAAAATAAGCTATGGAAATTATTTCTATCTGAGCATATTTAAACTGTTATGAAAAAGCTTGTGGCCTAGCATTCATCTTGAGCACGAAATTCTCAGACTGTAAATCCTAGCAGAGGTTCTTGTATTTTCTCCATTAAAAAGACCCACAGAAAAACTTCTTGCATATCTTTTAGTAATATCCTGACTACCTTCATGTATGAGATAATCTCTCCAAAATTAAACGCTATCCTAGAATAACATTAAAATTATGGGAACAAGGATGCATAGATATCCTCTGAATTAAGGACAAGTGTGGACATTCTCTTTGTTCTCTGCCAAGGTTTATTCAGGAACACTCCAACTATTATAAATAGAACTAGGACAAAAAAAAAGTATTTGGTGAAAGCTCTTTACATATGGACACATTTATGATAGAATTATTTTTCAGTGAAAATTGCTGAAAAATGCTTTATTACTTTCCATACAAGATGGGTGCCAGTAACTTATTTTTGATGCAATAACAAACAATACAGATTTCAAGAAAGTTTGATTTTTACATTGGTGCTTCGACAGTAGATGTTGTTATATAGTTAAAGAATATGCTTCAAGACAGGCTGTGATCTAATCTAGTTTTTTGAAAAAAGGCTAGGAAATAATATTGAAACAAATCTTCTTTCAAGTCTTCAATTATCAAGGCTGGTCTGAAGATGGATTTGTTTTGCTTTAATTGGCACCTTTCATATTTCAGCCACTTTACTAGAAATAAAAATGTAATCCTCACAATAAATCTTTAAGTTTGGTGCTGTTATATATATATGGTAGCACTGCTGTAGTGGTGGTTAGCCTCCAAGTGGAATTAGTGAGTATAGATGTATTCAGTTTAAGAAATGGAAAAGAGAAGCTCGTTTTTCAGAAAGTGGTAATTTCCTACATCCTAAAAAGAAGTTTTATTCATGGTCTCCCAAGCTGAATGCCCACAGTCACAAACATTTTTTTTCCTTTTTATACCCATCTCTGCAGGTGGTAAAGAAGACGTGAGAAGAAGAGACTGGCTTTCTCAACTTCATCGAAGAGATCTGGGATTATAGTGTTGGCATTGCATTTAGTACAAAACGGCATGTCTCTGACTCTGGGAGCAGGGAAGGTAAGGGCAGCACATGCTGGGTTTTATTTATTTATTTCAACAAATTATTATGTATCTTAAGTGCAATTGCCAATTTTTCAGCAATTTTGACCCTAGTAAACATCAGGTTGCACTTTGCTATGCAAAACAGTAAAGGATCAGTGCTTTGCAATGTCAGCTCTATGCTGTTTGTGAGCTTGTGTTACTGTCAATCAAGTTCTGAGCATCCTGTTAGATTTGGATAACATTTTAGAGTAAATACCGTGTTTTTAGAGGTAGCAATTCTTAAGTTCCTGAGGCAAGATATTGAAAGACGTTTTTTACATAGCTCTTCTGATTATGTGAAGGTTTTTGGCTCATTTATAGACAGCTTGTATCCTTGTAACTCCCATGGCAAGACTTCATAGTCCTGAGTCAACAGTTACCTTAGTTCAGCAAGCATTCTTGCTTTCATGAGATAGTAAGCTCACATGTAAAGCTAAATATGCTGGTGATTAGGGAGTCTTGAGACTGTCTGTGTAGTTAGATTTGAATTGGGAACACTGAGAGGGCATAAGGGTGGTGTTTGTTGTTGTAGTTTTGAGTAGCTGTGTCCCAGAGAAAATAAGCAATATTATGGCAACCTCAGAGGATGGGTTGAACAGCTTCTTTGCTACTACATAGCTATAAAAAAAGATCTGGTGAGCTAACACAAATGCACTCATTAAACAATCAGGAGTTTTGCAAGAGCATGTCTTGTAATGAAGGTCTCGCACATAATACAAAGTTCATGCTCCAAAGTAGACTACTGTAGTATTGTTCCTTTCTTTAGAAAAGGCTTCCTCTTTTGCCAGATCATGTTGTGGTTTGCTAATGGCATTAAATGCTCATTAATAGTGAAACCACGCCTTAGAAATGTTTTCCACGTTTGAACTGGGATTCAGGCCTTTGGACACTACAAAACCAGAGATGATGCTTTTTCTCTAATGTTGCTGTACTGGAGATTTCTGTGCCAAACACCCTGCAGAACTGACTTAAATATGGAGAAGCAAGCTCTGTGTTCAAGTAATCTATTATTAATAAAATATTCCTTAAAAGTTAACAGTACTAGTCACCTGTTTCATTGCTTTCCCATGATAAAGTAGCTTTCTCATTGGAAATAATGTTACAGACTGGCACAAATCAAATATTCCTGATGGCTTATGTTCTTCTTGTTGCGTGCAAACTGAACACAGATGTGAACTGTAGGATTGTGGCCAGTTTTTCTGTCAATTTGGCAGACAGTTTGTGAAAAGCCTTACAGTAGCTGGCAGTTTTGGGGACTGCTAAAAGGTCAGCCATACTTTATTACCTAAATGTGTATAGCGTTACCCTTAACGAGATTTTTCTCTTTCCTTTTTTCTCTTCAACTACTACTTTTACTTCGGGTGAGGAGAGAGTGGAGACATTTATGCTATTTTCTTCTTCTTTTTTTTAACATATGCATCACTTTTATTAAGTTACAAATGGTATTTTACGTTGTAATAAAACAAAGGCAGATCTGATTCTCTGCAGTTTACTGAGAAAACACATGGCATAATTGAAATGTAAATTAGCACACGGCCGTGAGAAATGCTGAGGGGTTTAATGGCATTTATATCACGATAAAACCAAGTAGTGTGCATAGATTTGTAAGGGAGCAAAATGTTCTGCACAAATTAGATATTCTCAATGCCAGTTGCATGTCGTTACTTATCTGCAAGTCTTTAATAATTCTTTTGATTTAGTAACGGTAATAGAATGAACTTGGAAGTGGTGCACTTTTCTTCAGGGAAGTTATTGGGGATAAAATGGGTTGTGGGTGAACATGGCAAGTGCTGCTTGCAGAAAGGAATAGTTTTAAAATCAATAAATAGCACTTAGTTTAAACCACTAATGATCTACATATATGTTTCAGGAATTACAAGTTTGTTACATTTTAGCAAGATGTTAGAACAATTTGTGGCTAAGCCTGTCAGCATGCTATACCACAGTCTTGTTATTTTTCTCTGATTTTCACAGTAGAGCATGCACCATTATATATATGTTTAAATAACATAGATCTGCACAGGAAACTGCCTCTCAGATTTTTTCTGCTTTCCAAAAATCCCTATTGAAAACTCCCATAATGATTGAAAGGGCCAGGAAAAGAAAGAGTTAAAGGCAAATATCTAAAATACACTGATCTAAAGGATGCACATTTGCCCATATGTTGCATGGGGAACTATTACCAATATGGTTAAGCAGTGCTTGAGATCCCATCATCTCAAGCCATCCATGAACTACTTTCTGTCATGAAAAAAATCCCAAACCCCTCGCTTCTTAACTTTGTACTTGAATCAGTTTCTTGATGCTTCATGACTATAATATCCAGCATATATCTTCCATAGCTCCAGGACCCTTAGGTCTTCAAGTGCCTGTGTGTTTGTGTGGATAAAAGAACAAGAACGACTGTTTCAAAGAGATAAGCAAGAAGGGAGAAGGGACTGTTTATCAAGGTGCATAGACCTGTAAGTAATGAGGTGAAAATAAAAAGACAAAAGAAAAGGTTATGTGCCCAAAAAAATCTCAGACATTCTGAACCGTTGCGAAGGACACTGGATTGAACAGTAACAGAGCTTGGATAACACAGAAACTAATGAAAGCCTCATAGTTCAAGACACTTAAAACTCAACTGGCCTAAATATTAGAAAATGACCTTCAGAAAACAGTCTGGCCATGACGGAAGACACATTTTGGTGAGGTACTTGACTTCTCATGTGTTTCTAACATCTTTGTTTCACAGTCCGCTAGATCATCTCTTCTTTGGGCTGCACTAGCAAAGGTCTTCGTTGGCTTCAGACACAGCAAGTGATGCTTTCTGTCTTCAGACCAAGCCCATTTTCTTTTTTCACATTGTTCTGTTGGTAATTTATTCCATTTTGATGGTAAGAGGCTCAAGAGTATTCTAAGACTTCAAAGAACGCTCTTTGTTACAACAACGGCTTATATGAGGTAGAACTTGATGGGGAATGTGAGGTTTGTTGTAGGAACATTAGCATTTGTACATTGTTATTTTGTATAGAGCTAGAATGAATTTTGTAGGCATCATTCATCATGGTAGAGATCTGCTGTCCCATGAAGAGTCCCACTGAAGCTGTGGAGCTACTCATAGAAGCAAGAGTAGCAGGCACAAATCTTAAATCTTTTTGCGTCTTTTTGCTATCAAAAATATACTTAATGTGTCATTTTATTTTATTGAACAAAATCTGAAACAAGTCTGGTTTGGTTAAAAAAAAATCTTCTCATTAAGATTTAAACTTGCATCTGTACTTTCTTATTAAAATATATTTGACCTTTTTCATTTCTATACCAAATAGGTTTAAAACAAAATTACCTTGCAAACCTCTACATGTTGCTGTTGCACATAACAGAACAATATGAGCTCCCTCTTGTGGTCAAAAAACACTTCTCATTTCGAAAGCTGTGAATCAGTCTCTTTTTACAGTGCACAAGAAAATTTTGAAATATTTCTGTCAATTCCTAGCTTTCATTAAAGATTAACTTCCTGATGTCCTGTAATATTAACAGGAGAAGAGATTTAAAAGTGTGGCACAAAAGGAGGTAAGACTGAGGATCATTCTAACCAGAAAGCATAAGCTCTAATTACATCATGTATAAAAGACTGAACAGCCATGCCAGATATGTAAGTGGAGAGTCCTTAGTTTAATAAAACATGTTTCTTGGCCATTAACATCAAGATAAGAAGCATGTTTTCATTAAGATGGAAACAATAATTAAACAACTTCTGGGCTGAGAGACACTGCAAAAATAAGCTACTAACTGTAAGCACTTAATAAAGATTGAAAATTCTTAGAAAACTGTGGAGAAAAACAGTCTTCCCACACAAAAATAATAATCAGGAAGTGACACCTTCATCAGTAGTACTGTTTTATAGGTTGGCAGCCCAGAGTCTGCTTATAATTATTGCTTGTTTACCAAGATTACTTTTGCTCCTGTTAATGAATCAGATAGAAAACAGTATAATGGCACTGAAATTGTGGCTCTTATTTATTCTGTATTTCATACTCTTCCCTCAGGGAGTAAATTTTATGTGATTCCTTCCCTGTGTTTACAAAACAGCAGAAAGCTCAAAACTCTTACACTTATTTGAATTAAAAGAGCATACAGAAGCCATGGACTTGTATTCTGTGTCCTATAGATACTTTGCTTTGTAATCTGTGGTTGTTTTTTTTTAATGACTAAGTTGTTCATTTTGAAAAAATGTTTGTCAGCTAGGAGGCAAACTAAGTTAGACATTGTTCTGGTTTGACAAATGCAGTGATTATGGACACACAATGGTTGTTGTAATGATATCCTAAATGATTCATTTTCAACAGTCCTTTTAACTATTTTAGGTCATAATGACAAATACTCAGCACAGGTTTCGCATCATGTTATCAAGGTGTTGTAAAGAATCCACCCTATTCTCCTCAGGGTGTTACGAGATCAAAATTCTGTTGTGATTTGTAAGCTAGTTTTAGTTTATCTGGCAAGTCCTCCATGAAGAATAAGGTCAGAAGGTAAACTTGGCATATGCCTACTTTCCTAAAAGGAGGAGTCTGTAGGCAGGGTGACAGTACACCTCCTCAGAATTGAATGAGAGGTGGATTTGGATCATTCATTAGTCTGTACTAAATGTCATTTCTTTGGCAGAAGACAAAATTTGCACAAGAGAGTTAGGATAGAAAGATAAGGCGAGTAAGGGAGAGGAATTGGAATACTTTGTTAGAAAGCATAACATGCCCTTCTATCACTCAATGGAAAGAGTTCTGGTATGATAATTTATTCTAGACTAGATTCTCTTGTCATGTGAACCTGGATTTGATTATATTCAGGAACAATTCAAGCTATATTTTCAAAAGTGAACTGCTGTGGGATTTTTGATGGAAGGAGTTTTAACAGCACTGACTGCATGGACATTAAATTAGCAATAGTGAAAATTTCCATTAAAAAAGAACAAAACATGGGAGTGTCTATTCATAGAGACAAACCTGTTATCATCATCTGAGAATTAGCCTTACACAGAAAAAAGATGGAGACAAATGAACAGCTGTGCTTTCTAGAGTGCAAATAACTTTTCAAGCTGTGGAAAAAAAACATTTTTACCATTTATCAGATTTTTCCATTCTCTGAAACACTTAAACCTTCTATCAATCACTTTTGAGCCCACTTGTTTAGTTTTCAAACGTTCTCGAGCCTAACTGCAGAAGAGCTTTAAGAAATGGTGATTTCCTTTAAAACATAGTTCAAGAAGCATTGTCCTCTCTGTATGTGATTCTGAACTCTAAAGGAAAATAGCATGATAAAAGTTTAGCTGGAGAGAAGGTAATGGAGTGCAACAGGAAAATTTTAACACTTTACCTGGAACAGTATTATGTTCACGTGAATACTTTGGTAGGTGTATTAATTTTTATGACTTCTTAATTAGAAAACGTTAGCATTGTGGCTTTTCTAGAGTAGCAGTTTTGATATTCTACAGCTACTTTAATATTTTCCACTTATTTTTCCTGCTTTTCCATCTGTTCTTTTGCTTTCTTACACTCTTCTGTTCATTTAGTTGTTTTTGTCTTTCTTTCCCTTGCTCTTACTTCCTTAACTACCACACCATATGAAGCCACAGAAAACCTCACTAGCTCGTAGCGTTGCTTAGCAATGTCATGCATCTCTTGTTGTCTGTTGTGAAGCCATGGTAGCCTGGTCTTTCAACAGATTGCTACATCACTGCTTTGCTATAGGTCCATTTTTTTCCCTGAGATTTCTGATAAGCAATGATGTGTCTAGACAGCATACATAAGAGATTACCTTCCATCCATTATAATACAATTAGACCAAGCCATACCAAAGCTCACCAAGATTTTATGTTTAAAAGGTCAACAGCTTTTATTCCATATTTCAAAGATAAGCACCTTACATTGTGCTTAGTATGTAGAGTGCTGTGCCTGAAAGAAAAGGAACTTCAAAAGATTTCTCCTTCTGTTATATCATTCAAAATAGACATTTGATACTGTAATACGTCCATTTTAGCCTCTGTGATTCATGGAACCAGAGATAAAAATAGGTCAGCTATGCCCCTACTGGTACAGGATTATTTCCTGAAATATATTTTCTATTTCTAAGTCCAGAGTAGATTTAACTATCTCAAGTGAGGATTTATATTTATTAAACTGGAGAGCTGTTTTTTGGTGGACTAATACGTTATCATTTATTATTTGTATTATGGCAGCAATTGGAGAGCTCAAATGAAATTAGCATCCCATTGTGCAAGGTAATCTATGAATGCATAGTAAGAAGTAATTTTTCCCTAAAAGGTTTTCAGTTTAAATAGATGAAACAAAGAATGAGAGGCTATACCAATATCCCTGTTTTAGTAAAGCACCTCTGAAGCAATGAGCAGTGAACTGGTTAACTCCTGGGCTCACTGGTAATATGTATAACAGAACTGGTGAGTCTACAGCATCTGCGTTCTAGCTGTGTGCACTACCTAGAAACATGTCTTTGTGACCGAGCATCTGTCCTTGGAGGATTTGACTACTAGATTGTTTGTTTGTTTTGGGTTTTTTCCCTAATCTGTTGCTCTATTTGGATTTATAAATTTCACAACATCACTCTGAAATATACAGTTTTCAGTGGTAAGTAGCCCTGCTTATTCACTATACTAGTCAAACATCTGAGCATATTTGTCAGATAGTCCTGTTTTCTTAAATCTCCCCCAGTTGCTCACCAAACTGTGCTTGTGAAGTTCTTTCCTTTTATTTTTTTCCCCTTTTCACTGCCAGCTCCTTTCTTACTCTGAGTTCATTCCATCTTTCTTTAGCTTTCTAATTCAAAGTTCCCAGAATTCAGTGTGGTATCACAGAGTAGTTTTGCCAAAATCCTACAAAACAGCAGGGTTGGCTTTAATTTTTCCAAGTGATCACTGCCTTGCATATTCTATAACTGGAAATATTTCCTTGGAAAAATTTCTCTGCCTTGCAAAGATCAGTAAGGCAAATCTAAGCTAAAAAAAAATACAGCACGATTCCAAACAGCTTAGTATTATAAAGCTAGCATGTCAACCAAAGTTTGCAGACGTTTAAAAACAAAGCTATTTCTTCTGATATTTTTGGCCAGCATAGTTGAAAGCGTCGATTGAGTAGTGCAGACAAGTCTTGTTTTGCTGATGTATTTTCATTAGGCTTTTCTGGCAGGATACTGTTGTGTCCTGTGACATAGCAATCTGTAGCACTGCTTATCTAACACTGGATTTTCAGACACAGCTAAAAAGGTCCTCATTAAACACATTTAAGAAGATAATTTCAATAACAAGTAGATAGTGTTAAACATGTTCTTTCTGTGGTAATTGAAAGAGTGATGAGGTCTTAACAGCCTCATGCTCCTTATTCCATCCGGAAAAGCAGAGCAAAATTCAATTGGGGAATAGACTGAGAGTGTAGTTTGTGCATTGAATGTCCTTAGATCTGAACTAGGAAAAAGTTGAGCGATGTCCATTCAGGTTTGCTTCTTTTACAATACTTTCATGGTTGTTTCATGTTGTGATTGATCCCTTCAGGCAACCGCTGCGTGAAGTTGTTGGACATGCTTTTAATCAAGGAGAGATAGCTTGCCATTTACAGACCGAATATGGTAGCAGCCATACAGAACAGTGTGTTCATGCCAGTAGGCTGTGGTTGTGGTCACAGAGTTAATCATTTCAGAAGTCAAGCTGACTGAGAGGTCTGAAACAAACATTTTATGAGTGGCTGTTCTTTTATTTACTAATGACGTTTTTCCAAATAAAAATAATTAATCTTCTTCCTAAATAATGATTTATGAGACTTTTTCAAAATTACAGTAAAAAAGCTTTAGTGTAAATTACCCAGCTGTTTTTGCTTTCAAGTCATCCATATTCCCTCCTCCTTTTTTTTCAAAGCATTTTGCAACCCCTTTTTTCACAGTTCTTAAGACTGCAGAATAAAATCAAGGCAACATCATCATCAGATCTGCCATGCAAACTACAATTATCATGCTTTGCTTTTTTCACATTTACCAAATCTCAATGAAGAAAATCAATTTCTAGTAAAAACAATATTCTTAAGTGTTTTCATAAGTAAAAAATGTCAGGAGAAATCAGAATTGTTTGAAAAGAAAGTCAAAAGATTTGCGTATGATACTTCCAAGTGAAAACTTTGAAATATCAAAATTTTGGAATATGAGCTTTCAATTTTCAAGTAGCTGTAGCAATAATAAAAGAGAAGCTTAAAAGTATGGAGCAGAACCAGGCCCTTTTGATGTGCTCCTAACCCAACTCTACACGCTTTCTATGCACTATACCTTTTTCCTCGTTGATGGTTAGTAATACAATATTCCTGCAAGGAAGGGGGGGGGGGGGGGCACAAAAGTGTGAAAGGGCGCCCATTCATATCTCTGTTCATTTTGTATCTCTTCTTAATTTGAACAAATACATCTACTCCCTCTCACCCAGTCAACAAGGTATTTTCTGTTTTAGCATTGAGACAACAGGAGAGAAAATGGCAGCAGATTTCAATATGTTAGCAGCAGAAAGAATGCTAACAGCTCATTATTTTGGGGAAAAATAGAAGTCAGTGTCTTCAGGCTCAGACATCTGTTTCATATAATTTGCCAAAAAATGCTGTAGCTATCAGCTCCAGTAACATTAATTAATATATTATAGCTACTATTGGAGAGAAGTGATTGCTTTAAAAGATAAAGAAATATATATTGTATGTATATCATGTTCTCTTTCTCATACTCTTCTATTTTTTCCAGTCCAAAGATGCTAGACTGTAATTTGACTCTAAGTTTTCATTATTCTCCTTTACAATTGCCATTACTGACTTAATCATTTGTTTGCTATGTTCAGAACTGATGATGATATAAAGATGCTATGTTGCACATCCTCTTCATCTATAACGAACTACTGAAAGGCAATTAGTGCTGTCAGGCACACTTGCCAGCTACTGATGTAAACTTTTGTCCTATAGCATACTTGTTTATTGTTCAGTCAGCTTTATCCAAGACCATGTTGCCCTTCAGTCAACAATGAATCGGTAACTAACAACACAACTGTTGTACCAACTGTGCAAGTTAAGCAAGGAAGTGATTGCTTTTGACCTTATTTTAATTCCTTACACTCTTTACTCTGCCTATGATAGAGGCTCTACAATTTAGCATAGTCCTGGAATACCTGCTATGTGCAGTTCAGCCACTGAATAGGAAAAAGGTGCAGAGTCAAAAATGAACACACAGTGTTTATTATGTATATGGGTTGGCTTTTACTCTTCGAGTGCCTTGTTTTCCTGCTCTTCTCATTCCTGGAGTAGTGTCTCAGATGCAGTACAAGTAAGAAACCTACAGCTGAGATTTGCATAGTCCAGTGTAGTGTGTGAAGGCTCACTCTTGCCACACTGCATTCCATGTCTTCCCCTTCCACGGCTTATATGTGGGTGTATAATATCCTTAGTTCAGTCAGTCCATATATGATATGTTGCCCTGTATAATCCTGTAGATCCACTTCATGGGCTAGTCAGATATTAAGGGTTAATTAGAAACTAAAGGCAAATGTGATGACTGAACTTAGTGTTTTTTTTTTTTTTCCCCCCCCAAAGCACATTTCTGGCTTAGAAAGCCAGGATGAAGAAATCCAGTTATTGAATCTGCACTAAGGCCTTGAAAAGTTGAAGAGCCTATGTTTATTAAAAATAGGGCAAGAAATGATTGATTTCTTTTTATTTTGTATTTTATAGTCTAATTTATTTTTTTTTAACTCTAATGTGAAAAAATTATGTAATCACGACAGGTATTTTCAATAGGCAGCAGACACTGATGCAGCAGCAAAACCCTAGTGGATAATATTACTGGATAATTTTTTTCTGTGCAGTAGCCTGACATTTCTTCTTACAGTTATTTATTTTTGTTATTTATTTTTTTTCAAATATAGCCAGGTTCTCCTGTTACTGTTCTATCTCACATAGAATATGGGACACCACAAATATTGTGACACTTGGGCTAAAATCAGATCAAAGGGAGGTATATTTTGCTTTCAATGGGATTTCAAAATATGCATGTTTTGTCAATGTTCTGTCAGAAGTTACACCGTATCAAAATGTTAAATTAAAGTTCATCAGAAAAGTACCCTGCTTACAAAAATAAAAACATGTTCTTAAGTGAAACCTAGACCATGAATTTTAAGCTGATTATGCAGTTTTACTAGCCTAGCTTCCTGTATAGACGTACTCAAGGTTATGGCTTCATGTTATAGCTGAGTTGATACAAAATCCTGCTGGTATCAAAATGGTGAGTTGGTTGAGCTGGCTGCTGCATGATCAGGTGGAAAGAAAGCAGAAGCCCATGGTGAGACCTGGGCTGGAGCAGAACATCCCTCCTTGACAGCAGTGAGCCATGACATGAGATCAGTTGAGCTGGAATATGGAACCTTCTCCATACTCTAATACGGTGTTGCCATTTTCACTTCTTTGTTATTCAAAAACTACCTGTGTGGCACAGAAAGAACAACCCATGGCAAGAATTGTAGTTTATAGTGAATTGTATGCATCTGTTGACAAGAGCAGCAATTCTTCCTTCTGCGGTTAATATTACTTAGAACTTGTTACTAGCAGAAGTAAAGAATTAGTACCAAGGATTGGCAGACATGCTAATGAGAGTTCTTGTAGCCATAAAAATGAGAGAGAATGAATGACCTGGGGTTTGAGAAATCCTGGTTTAGTTTTGGCTGTGCAACAGATCTTCTATGCTGTCCTGGACAAATCCATTTAATTTTTCTGTATCTGTCATTTCTCTGTAAAATGAGAAAGCTAAAGTATTGTGCCTCCTACTGATGGATTTGCAGAACATCACATAATGGGACCCTCAACAGGTGCGATGATAATTGTCAAACTAAACAGAAGTTGTCAGACTAAACAGAAGTGATTGTTTTTCTGAATTGTAAGAAAGATCAGCTAACTGTTATATATCCAAATATGTATCTAAATAAGGCATGTGTGTATCCCTGTCTTTTTCCACAAATGGTGATGGTGTGTGAAATTCATTTGGAAAAAGAAATCATAGGGTATGTTAGCTGTATTGATGGATTTAAAAGAAAGAAAGTAGAAAGTATCTATTTTTCAAAAAGCATTGAAAGCTAGAGTTCATTTTATACATAATAGTTCTGGTGGAACTATGAGCCAGGATACTTTCCTGATGTTTCAGTGCTTGGGCTCTTAAATCATTAGATGGAATTTTCCATTCTTACTGATATAATTAAGCTGCGTTTGAATATCTTCCTATTACATGAAGACATGCAACTGAGTGGGATTCATCAAGAGTCTTTGCAGTTAGCTCACACAAAGAAGTTTTTTCTTTTGGCCCATCATCAGGCCTGAGCATAGTGTCAGACATCTGATTAACACAGAAAATCATAGGCTTGCTGAATCATTTGATATTTCTTGGAGAATAAAAGGGACTATAAAATAGAGCATGAATAATTCATATACAGGACTATCCAAAGTCATTTTTCGATTATGTGATTTCCCCCCCACACACCTTCAGAACTGAACTTTTCTTTTAAAAGCCAATATGATAAAAGTGCATTTCTATAGCACAGAGATGTCTTCCTTTTCAAATGTTTATCTTATAAAGCAAAAGTGTCACAAATGTTGAAAATAGGAAGAAGAAGGACAAAAATAAATTGGAGTTTCTTTACCACAGAGAACTGTAGGCTGTGAAAATAAACTGACTTGTTATTTCAGGAGATTTAGTCATGACAGCAGAAAACTATACTTTCAGTGGAGGGTACAACTAATTTTTAAGAGCATCAACCTGTCACAAAGTGTGAGCTGAGAACTTAGTGCAATATTTTCTTTCCATGCAGTGCCTAGGAGGAGAAGGAAAATAGAATCCTTCTCAGTCTGCTTCATTGCCACTGCTACATTTAATGGGCTGTGCTGGGGTGCTAAGTAATATGATCTGGAAAATATTGTTCTAGTGGTTTAACATGTTTAACATGTTAACTGTTTAACAGAGATTCCCGGAAACTAACTAATGGTACCTCTGGGGGGGAAAAAAATATTCAGGTTTTGTGCTATCAAGTGTGATGAACACGGCTTTTGTGATGAATTAGCTGAGCAATCTGGGAGTACCAGAGGGTGATGGAATGAATCTGCTGCATCTCTTCTGTTTCAGAGGGCTGTGGGTGGAAAAGGGTGCCTTTTTGATTGTTGGAATATTGCAACATCTTTACAGATGGAAAGCTGATACCAGGATAAAATCAATAGTATGATAATAAGTAAGATGGGGAGAAGGTGATAGAGGGTCAACTATACTTGAGGTTGTCGGGAAGATGATGTATAAAAGCCCCATGAGGGTGTTATGCTCATGCATCTGCATTGCATTGCTTGTATATGCTGATCTGGTTTGATAGCTTGTTATGTTCATTGGAGATAAATTTGAATCCTTTGTTTTTGTCATCCTTTATAAAATAATCAGCTCTTACTGAGGTTTTCATTGCACACAAATGTTTTACCACTTTACTCTGTAGCTTAAATTGCACTGCTGCATTATTAAAATATTGTTGCTGTTATCTTACTATATATATACTTGTCCTATACAGATTATGTTCACATGGGAAGGGGAGTAAGGTACAGTGGTTGGTATAAGGCATCATTAAAGCAATATAACAGTGTCTGTGTTAGGGCTGTGCCGTGTTGTGGCTCTCTTATCTGGTTATGCCAGGTTATGTTAAGTTAATGCCTTAACCTAACAGTTTTACTAAAAATATGACTCATTTATAGAATCCAGTTTAAAAACAATCAAAACACTTGAGTGAGTGAAAATGGTGACTTGCAAGGGGCTTGAGTCAGAGACATCGCACTGGCAGCGCCTGCAGCACTTGCTACTAAGGTGAAGGTACAGGAAGCACATGAGAAAGTATCACAGCACGCTGTAAAAAGTAATCAGAAACAGGTTGTTACAAAGGTTTAGACTGAAGTGTTGATTGTTTTCTTTCTAATACTAACAAAAGGTTTATCTAGTAACCTTCCCAAGACTGGATTCTTGTATAAAACTTGGGGGTGGGTGTGTGTATATAGTTATGCACGTATTTCATCTTGCATTATTAGTCAGAAGATTCTGGAAAGAGCTTTGATCAGAATCCATGAGACAACTTTTGGTGTGACCAGGGGAATTTTTAACCCTTTGGATAAAATGAAACAAAACAAAAAGGAAAGTCCTGAGTTCAGAAGTAAAAAACAAGAAGAAAAAAAAAAGAAACAGGAGAGCAGAAGGTTCTCAAGTTTTTGTTGTTGTTTGTTTCATTCTTTTTTTCATTGGGTCTATTGATAAAAAGCTCAAAGGCTGCTTGGCAGTGACCTCAGTCCTTTTCATATGACCAGGGGAATGCAGGGGAAGCTAAAGCTTGCGTTTAGTCAGTGATCTGTGAATAACCCTCGGTCCCTTAATGACGTGAGAGGAGCCTCCAAAGGGAGACAGTGAGTCAGAGACAAGGAGGCTCAGAGATTGCTTGAACAGCCATTAGCACGTCATTGGTAATCCCAGGGACACCTTTCACATCCCTGGCATTTGTCTCAATGCACTCTACTGAAGGCTGGTACTATGTTTTATTTAAGGCTTTCTCACTGCCTTCTGGAGATGTGTGTGTTACTGTAGTCTGGCTGATTGGTTGTCTGTTATGTTTACTAACACTCTGAGATCCTGCAAGAGAGGGGAATCTGTGGAATTTCTACCACGGCTGAATACCCCGATAATGAATGTGCATTTTGTATCAGAGACAGGGACCTCAAAGGGTATGTAAATAAATACACAAATGAAAGCAAATCCTTTATAGGACATATAAGTTGCCACACTGCAGAACAAAAAGTTAGCTTGATATAGTATTACTCAGCTATGCTTCTGCCTGTTTGTTGTCATATAATAAGAATCTTGTGATAATATGTATGCGTATTGATGAGGAATGCTAATCTTGTATGCTTTGTGTCTCTGCTGAACATTTGTGTTTATCTAAATAACTGCCTGGAAGCTGGACAAAGGAAATATCTAGCTAAAATCTTTTTGGGCAGTAAAGACAGACTATTTAGGGCTAATGCTTCTTCCTTATTCAGAAGTTTATTATTTGTCATTTGGGGAGGTAAAAAGTGACTGTGGTGACACAAAACAGTAACAAAAGTTGCCACAGTCTGAACAAAGGTAACTGTTGGCTGTTTCAAAAGGTGAAGTTTATGTTGTGGTTCCATAGCTGTAAAGCTTGATCAAAATTTCAGCTCTGCCAGTCCTTTTTTGTCCCCAATCTTCTGTCATTTGCTGGTGTTCTTACTATACTTGGTTCAGCTCTCAGTTCTGTCACCACTTCAATGATTGACCTTAAGCAAGTACTGTCCTTAATGACTCAGTTTCCCCTTTTGTAAAATGCCACATTAGTAATCATAGAAATAAAATTACTAGTATTCATCTGGACCTTAAAACAATAAAACTGTTTTCACATCTTAGTTTTTTACAGAAAATGACAGACTTCCATGTGCAATTTTTATTTTTAGTTTGCAAAAAAATAAGTATCCAAAACCCACAGTATTTCAGCCAGCTACATTTGTTGTGGCCACTTTTTGTTTTTGAGTCTTCTGCTGTAGTGCCTCAAAGGAGATCATTTGTCAACCTTAGCTAAATTTTCCTTGGACTCCAATTCTCATGATCCATGGCAGCTGAAGATTCTCATCATACGCAGGTCTTCTAACATTGATGAGTGGCTGTGTTGGATAAGAGAGATATATGAGCTGGGAAGCATAAGGCACTGTAGCAGCATTAGCAAATAAAAATATTTAAATTTATGCAAGAAAATCTTAATTTTTAGTAGGAAATTCTTCAATTTTCCAGTTACTCTATCTTCTCCAAAGAAGATAAATATAACTGTGATACTTTCTCTAAGAGGAACAACTGAGCAATTTGTCCCCAAAGGGAGTGAATACCAGAATCTCTGCTAATAAAAGCTGCAGAAGTTTGGAGAAAGTATGGAAGTCTTCATAAGGAATAACATTAAGCATGTCTGCTCTTTCCCTAAGGGACTATTCTGACAGGTGGATATCAACTCATGTGTTTCCTTTCTACAGCTTCAGTACTCAGAATATTGGCTGAGGAGAGGATGATGTAGGAACAATTGTAGCAGCTATATGCCACCAAAGGATTCCTCTGTGCTGAAGAACAGGATAGCTGTAGTGATAACACTGATAGTACAAAACTAGAAAAAGTACCTTGCTTGTTATTTTAAGGAAGCAACTCTTCCTGTAATTTTTTTCATTCTTACATGACACACATTTGTCTTCTGCACAGTTGAAATAGATTTTAACAATCTTATTTTTTTCTCTTTTTATCATGAGTCAAAATTGCTAATTTAATTATCCAGCATGTACTAAACATAGCCACATGTCAGAACTTTGCAAATGATGTTTGTAGAATTATTTATATGGACTGCATTGGAAATATGGGTGATTAACAATGATTACCACACTAGTTTGTGAGGACTTACAGATGGAACTCCCACCATCCTTTAAGGACAGAAGTTTTTGATATGTATAAGCTTAAGTTTGGCATTCAGTGTATCTTTTAAAGAGTGGCAATAGAGAAAAGCAAAAATGGGCATAGTGAGAACAGCTGGAGTTCAGAACAGGAGGTATGAATATGGCTTGATGAAGAATGAGAATGACTGTGAATTTATTGTCATTTGGTATCTGTAGGCTTCCACCACCTTCCAGTGAGTGTGGCACCTTTGTTTCTTGCTCAGTAAATTGGTGATTGTGGTTCTCTCTGAGCTGAACATCATTAATTAGTTAATGTTAATATCAGCTTTTTAAAATCTCAAGCACTATGTATGATCCTCTAGTAGTTCCTAGTACACTGAATGCTATATCATTCTGTAACAGCTTTAGGGAAAGGACTTCTATACAATGCAATCAGTATTTCCTGTCATTTATTGTGATTGTTCATAACCAGGTGAAATTTTGGGGATGTACGAGAACCTTGCCGTACCAAGAGAAAGTGCAAAGTGTTGTGAACAGAAAATTGTCTGTTCTGCAATGTGGCAAAAGTTTACTCTTTTATAGAAAAGCTTCCTTTGTTATGTCTTCGGCTGTAATTTATGAAATCTTGCCTTTGACCATTAGTCACCAAAATATGGAAAGTAGTTCTTTTTATAATTAGAGTGAACAATTTGCCTAAAATGGAACAAACGTCATTATTCACTGTTCACATTATTTACAATAATTCTTTTGTTCAAATGAATTATTTTTTAATTCTTGAGATAGGTCTTGGTCCTTTGGTGCAGAAATATAGTTCAAACCAAAGTCCATGTTAAGTAAATCCTGATTCTATCCTGTTGAGGATAATGCAACTGAATATCAATTGCACTTAATTAATTAGTTTACAGCAGTTTACACATAATCCCCATGAGTATGTTCCTGCCTGCTTGCTTGTCTGTACTTATTATTATGTTCGCTGAAAAGCATAAACATAATTAAAACGCTTTCCTAGACTTTTTTGCCTCCTACATTGGGATGTGTACTTTGTTTTCATACCACTTTGTAAGACAATTTGTATTAAGATTCAGGCACAGGAAAAATTACTGTTTTTTATCAGGCCTGGCATCCTGTAGGCCTATGTTTGGATCCATATACAGGGAAGCTAATTAATAGAGCTCTAAGGAAAAGCAGAAAAGAGGATTAAAATAAGGACCTGAATGGATATTTTCCTCTTCTTTTACTGGAGGTAGTTAATGTTTTGGACTTATATTGGATATTGTGGTTTTGTTTGTTTCTGATACCTAGAAGCACAACAACTAAAAATCCTAAAGAAACAAAAATTTTATTAAGGAATCTCTTGTGGGAAACAAGATTTTGCTGAATAATGTGTTAACAACTAAAAACAGGTGTTTTTGAAAATCTAGCTGTCTAAAGTTTAGTTAAACAGTACTGCTGACTCTGGGGGTGACAAGGTACTGGTATCATCCCAGTCTGTGCTTAGAAAACACCTGGGTATTTTAAAATTATTAAGTATAGGTTGTTACACATTTAGATATACTTTTCTTTTGCTTGCCAAGGAAAACTGATCTTGTAAGGAGTCATTCCTGCCTGAAGTGAGCTATGTGTTGCATCACAAGACATTTAGTAAGACTACTGCAGGTTAGTGACCGTAGGAGGAAGCTGCCCTGCTCTTAAGCACCAAAAAATAGTTTTTGCCACTTAGCATCTACACATAAATGTCTAATTCTCTGAAAATTTCAGTTGAGCTTGAATTTGGACTTTCCAGAAGTATTCTAGGGACTCCTCATGTGCTAAGGGAAAAAAAGGATATCCTAGACTTGACCATGTCTTGTTCATATTGTGTTCATGTGAAAGTCAATGATGTAAGTAGCAATTGCCATTTGTCAATCATAGGGAATTAAACAACACGATTTCACTCCAAGCATACACAACTTTTGTAACCCATTATGTGTCTAATTCTCGATGAGAATTTTACAGTTTTTTCCACAAGTACCTATATCCCATGAACCCTGAGTATCTTCCCAGTTGGCAAGAATTGAGAATGCATAACTCTTGAGTTGAAGGAAAGGCATACTCTACACTCTGATGAATTAGGCCCTAATTCAACTGATTAGAGAGAAGCTAGAGATTAAGGCAAGGTTTGACTGACGATTAAAAGAAATTGCTATGCATAACTTAGCCATATGAAAAATACAGAGCAAAAGTGTTATGATGTCTGTTAACATGCACTTGAAAAGGGCAAATATCAGGAAAGGGAATTTTTATTTTAGGATAATTGGAATAGTATAACAGGATAAAATTTAAGCAAAGGAAATCAGCCTGAATCATGAAATACCCTTTACAGTGAGATCAAATGCTACAATGGAAGAGCCTCAGAAAAAGCAGGAGAAAACTGAATCTTTGCATCATGTGAAAATTATTCTGTGATGAGTTTGGAATGTATCTGCACTGTACTAGGAATGGGCAGATGGCCTAGGACCACTAGTAGTTCCTAACCATGGTTTCATTTATCCACTGATACAGGGAGTATAGAATACAAGTAATCAAAAGAGCCTCTTTCCACAGTAAAATACATTTTGCTTTTTTTAAAAAAAAAAACCCTAAAATCTATTGATAATTCAAAATTAGCAAGGATTTGATTGTTGTGCTAGGAAAAAATCTTTCTGTCTATATAAGTATGGCTTAAATATGGGGGGGGTAGCCTTAATGGTATATACTTTTTCAAACTAAATGAAGTGCAAAGACATACATGTATATGTAAATGTAGCACATAATACAATGTAACAAAACTCCAGCATCACAGTGACTCTAAAATGCATTGTAACTCTGCAAAAAAAAGATGTTATCTTTACTTTGCAGAAGGGTTTTATCATGCTCATAAATATATATAGCTGTGAGTATGTCGAAAGCATCTAGCACAGGATCGCTTAGCTGAGTGGGAGGTGATGCAGGACTGTGCTATTAGTGAGCAGGAGGTGGGAGGTGACTGGGGCTGATGGACAGGTGGGATACAGTATTTATATACATATGTTTACAGGTATTTTTAGATGAGATAAAAATATGCAAATGTTAATTCAATGAGATAACTTGCCTCAAGGGTAGGTAAAATGATGTAATAACTCAGTGTGAGGCAGTGTAGTAGAGTGGACTGAGCTTGGCAATTGTGAGACAAGAACACACATTTTATTCCTGATTTCTATATGGCAGTACTTAAGTTTTTTAGATTGCATTCCCCCTTCCCCATGTATTCTGTAATAGTTTTGGCTGGACAAACACATTGTGCAGGGGGGGCATGTAGTATACTGCACATATGCTTACAGCTTAATGTGATGTATTTGAGCAAAAATGACAACATCTGTAATGACAAATGATGTAGGAAGGTGGGCAGCAACAGCAGAGAAAAGAAATCTATATAAGGACTTTATGCAATTTGCCTTTTCTTAACTCTTTTTCCTATTTTCTTGGTCAAATTTATGCTCGAATTTTTAATTTCTGTTATTGGATCTTCAGGGATTCTCTTTCCTGTTGTTTCTCACTTACTGTTTGTTAATGAAACAAGACCTATGAATCTTTTTATCATAAAGTTTTTTTTATTTTCTTTTTAAGAAATGCAGTTTCATTTTCTTCAAGCTGGCCTGCCTAAGTGTTGATCAATAGCTCTCCAAATTATCTGACTATCTTTTAGCTACCATAGGCCAGATGACATATTTCCTATTAGACACAATGAACAGTAATTTGGACAGCTAGTTTCCCGTCCCTGTCTAGCCTGCTTCATGCCTATTCCCCTCTTCTCTGCTTCTGTCTCTGCTATAACTGCTGTTCGATACTCTTGCAGACTCTGTATATCTATGCCTAACCGGTTCTTTAGTATCTAAAGATACTAAATGCTGCCTAAAGATCCTGCCTAATATCCCTGTCTCTGCCTTCTTGCCCGTCCCTATTTCAGCTGTTGAGGAACTGTTCCAATGTTACCTGGCAATACAGCCTGGCAAACCAACCAGTCTCAATAACTCTCCCTTCTCTTCACTTGCAGTCTGATAACCAAAGACCAGGATGAACCTATGGGTATCTGTGGTTTTCCTGGTATTAGCAATGGTAATTGTTTGGGAATCTGTTTAGAACTTTGTGCGGACTCATCTTGGTCCTGGTTTTACTAGAAATACAGATGTCTCTTGTAGGCTCTAGGCATGATGTAGATGTGTCCTGAGAGAGAGGTGCATCAAAATTGGACTGGATCAAAGGATACAGAGCTATACTGCTAGGAGGATAAATTAAGTGTGTCTGAGACAGAGGCTGTAGAGATGGCCAGGAAACTATGCATTGTAACTGAATTCCTACTAAAGTGAGATATGCAGTGGATCCTGAGGATATGGCAAATGAAATAGGGAAAAGTTTAAGCTCAGTTTACACTGCCAAACTAGGGTGGAAGTCCAACTGATATGTATCTAATGCTATCATATACATAGTATTTGGTAACTGTTTCCTTGCCATAGGTACACCTTGGTATTGGTCTTGGATTTTATCTCTAAAAAGCTCCTGTGAAGGAGAAAAATACTGTTATCCCCATGTACAGATAGTGTCCTGGATGGACTGAATTTCTTGCCAAGGTTACATGGCAGCCCACAAGCGTAGCTGAGGTTTTCTGGGTACAATCCATCATGTCCAGAAAAACATTTGCTCTGACAAATTTTCCTTGACCTGTTTACTTTCTTTCTTACCAGAAATCAGGACAGCACACTCAGGGTCTGTGCTGACTGCTAGATCAGAAAATAGAGTCTCTAGAAGCTCTGGCAGCTCAGCTTCAACACTCAGGAAACCCATAGGGCTTTTTTTCTCAAGCATTTAACTTTCAAATGAACCCTTAAAATTCTGTTTGAAGGTGTAAAGGCTAAACAAATTTATATGAAACATGCACATTCTGCTCCTTCCTGATACTTGCATGTCCCTGACAAGGAAGTTATTTGTCTTACTAAAGAGAACTTAATTAAAGCAAACTAGCTGCCCAGCATCAGGCTGTTGCCCAAATGTTTCCCAAGCCATGAGGAAGAAAGTTTTACGGTCCCTGAATTACTGCATAGTTCAGTTCTAAACTCAGACTCTAAACCTGGAACACCTGAAGTAAGAGAAAGTGTACTGGAGATAGAGCACCCAGTGTGGACCATTGCAGATTTTGACTCCTTATCAATATACAGAACAGGAGTGAATATTCCTATTTATTACAGATTTATCATATGATGCCCCCTGCCATGTATATATTTTAAAGCTCTTCAGAATCTGTTCAAAACCCCATTTTATCTTCCCCTGACCAGTTCGCATTAAAATCTAGTTCCTTTGGTTTGAAACAATGATTGACATAGTGTTCTGGCTTATATGTCATCTCAGACAGATTCTTTTAAAAATAAATGTGGCAATTAAATCCCCAGGCTGTTTCAGTTTGTGCACAGCTTGCCTTTAAGTAGCATTTTTTAAGTCATAAAAGGTTTTAAGTGAGGAATATACAAAGCTTTCAGTGAACCTGCCATTCCCTCTTCAGTCTTCTCCATGCAATGCATTTCTTTCTTCCTTTATTGGAATTTTTTTCAGAGAGAAGTTTACTTGAGCCAGTAGAATGGAGTTGTTTTTTATATGATCCATGGCAGTTAGGGTTTTCAGGTAACTCATTGGCATTTGTGCTTGGGAAAGAAATTGTGTGTTCCGCTAATCTCTGACACCTAAGAATATTGCTAAGAATATCGGTTTAAGAGCTGAGATTTCATGTTTCCTTGGCATGATGTGATCTTTCTGTAATATGCTATATCAATGAATAATCTATTTATATGGTATATCTTTACTAAACAATGCTAATTTGTGAGGAGGAAGAGGAGGAAGTGGAACCAGCTTGAGCTGAAATGGTAGCTATGAACCTGCCCTTGGTAATAGATGTGTTGAACCATGTTTACTGATTAGGGCTATGCTAGGGAAGTAGTCCATGGAGACTGTCTGTCTTTGATTTTCCCAGGACATGAGACCTGCTGGAAAATGTTTCAAGACCAAGTGTTAATGAAAGCAGTCCTAACTTTGCTTTAACTTTTTCCTGGGTCATCTGTTCCCTATGGTCTTGTTAATGTGGAATGCTGCAAAGTTCCAGAGGCCGGGCAATACCTTCTCACTACTCTGTTCAACATAGTGGGTGTGTCCTATCAAATTACACATATAAGTGTTTCCTTATTGAATCCCACAAGATTCAACTGCATTTCAGCCTTCTCTAATTGTCTCTTCCTGTGTGAGCCTGTCTTCTCTTGTACTTTCACTCCAGGAACTATGTGGATGCAGATCTGGGCAACCAGCTGTTACTAGTTGCTTTATATTGCTAGAAAATTGCAAAAAGTTCTGAAAAGCACTGGGCTTTAGCCCAACAATGGGGCCTGTTTATGGTTGGGCCCAAGTGAAAGAAATATCTCCTTCCAAGTCAGTTTGCAAAGAAGCGGGTGGCATGTGGTTATTGCAACGCACAAAGAAAACTGCTGGAGTACAATTGGATAGAATTCAAAAAACAACAGTGGTTCCATTTTAAATAAAAAAAACAGACAGTGGTGTTACTTGCCTGTGATAAGGTATGGAAAGGAAGGCATAACCAGTAAGTAGCCAAGGACATGTTTTGTTCTTGTGTATAAGCTCTGAGTAACGATGAAGAAGCATATGGCTTCAGCCTAGGTAAACGGTGCTTAACACATAACTGACTGCGATCAGCATTCTGTGTCACTACTCTGCTGCTCTCCAACAAGCCTTCTGTCCATGGTCTGTAAGGGTAAATCTCTTCAACTTCACCCAACAGCCATCCAGTTGTATTTGCTTGAAGAGATCAATGAGCCTCCTCATAAATATTAGTGAATCAGTGACAGCAGCTGACAAGGCGCAATAGATCTGAACATGCGTGGTTTCCTGGCATTAATACATGACACCTCCTTATTCTCAATCATTGGACAAATTGCAGGTATAAGCCTGAAATGGCAAAAATAAGCATCGGTTTTCCTGATATTTTTAGACAGTATCAGCTGACAGGGCAGATTGTGAAGGACTGGAAAATGACAAACATAACTCCGTGCCTCTCTTCCTCCCTGCCTCTCTGCACCCTCCGCCCCTCGCCCTCCCCCCGCCGAAAGAAAAGGAAAGTGGTGGTAGGGGGAGAGGGGAGAAAGGAGGCTTTACTGGCAGCCTCAGGATAGTTTAAAAAGCAGGTGTGGGGGAAAATATGAGAAACAATCTTGTGGGATTCAGTGAGGAAACACTTCAAAAATATAATTTGATTAGGACACAGCCTGTATGATTCAACGAGGGGGAGGAGGTATTGCCTGGAATATGCATCTGACAAACTTTCACATCAAGAATTACTAAATTACTGTCATACAGCCATGCGGCAGGGGCCAAAACAGCTTGTGGAATAGACAACTTAAAAAAAAAAAAAAAAGGAAAGAAAAAGAAAAAGAAAAAAAAAAAAGAAAAAAATCCCAACTCAAACTGCAACTTCTTGAGCTGTTGGCATCTATGAAGGAAACGAGCACCGTGAACTACTCCTGCTTCTGGTTTCACCTATGTATTCCACCTTTTTATTATAGTATCATGTGCTGCATTATGATACTTCCTAAGCTCTCTGTTGGACTGGAGAGCAGGTAAGAAAAATGAATCCTTCATTAAAATAGCAAAGAGAATGTCAGATTTAATACAAAGGCTTTGGGTCTGACAAGGTAGGCTTTGGCATCATTTGGCTCTGCTCATTCACTGATAACTATTTTATTATGTATCTGTATTGTGATAGTGCCTATAAATGCATTTCTGTGAACATGTAGTAGTGATCAAGGCCTGTCCCAAAAAGATTACCTACATAGAATCAGAAAAGATAAAGAGTAGAAGAAAGACAGAATTATCTGCAATTTTACAGGTGGGCAACTGAAATAGAGAGGTATGTAAGCATTTAAAGATTGCAGCACCTAACTGTTAGGTGTGTGTAAGCCTTATAGTGAAATGCAGAATGCTATACTTTGCTTCACAGTACAAGAAGGAGATTAGACAGGATCTCAGTGCAGGATCTGCTCCAGCTAGTAATGGAAATACGGAAAACAGAGGAGACTCTGAAATCTCCTTCTTCTTCAGCAGCATTTCACTTGGGGCTTCAGGGAGGAATTCACACCGTGTAATCTTGTGCAAACAGCATGTCAGCCATCTCTCTTTCAAAGGACTGAGCCCTTTTCACAGCTTTTTTTTAGCCACTGATGATCCTCTTTCATAACCAAGTCGTCCATTGTTTGGTACACTCACCCAGGTAGAGAGGTACATGCATACCTGCATGTAATTTTTGCTTCAAATCTATATGCCTAGCTTCTAGAAAGCAAGCAGTCGGAACTTGGCTATTGCCTGCTTTGGATAATAGCACTCTCCCTCATTGTGCTAATTACCTATCACTGAAGATCTGTTTTGCTGAGAGAGAAAATGAGAGAGAGAAGTATTTGAAAAGGACACAGACTGCTTAGTGAAGTGATAAGAACATTCATTTGGAAAAAGGAGATGTGGTCACAAATCTGCTTTCAGGATTAATTCTCTACTGGAATTAAGCAAAAAATTTGTATAAAATACAAAAACAGTCCTGGGAGCAATGAATAGAAGAGCTGTGTATTTGAGAACTGTACTTGAGTATCATGCTATTTCTGGACACAATGTATTTTGAGTTTTTGCTGTTTCGATTACATTTTGCTCAAAGCAAAAGTGAAGAACCACTCCTGACTAGACGTTGGCTCTTCAAAGGTCTGAGGTAAGGGAATGCCCTTTTTTCTGGACATAGATCAGATTTTGGCAGGAAATACAAGACTCCTCAACCTGGGTTGTTCAGAACTTATTATATAATTATATGTAACTTCTCTGAACTGGTTTGATTCCAAGCAACTTCATCTATTTCCAGCCTTTTTCCAGTAGAATATTGAGTAACTGCAGTTATCATAAGTAATATTTGAGTTGGGTAGGTGTAGGAATATATCTGGGAAAGTGGAGAGAATCCTTTCTTTTTAAAGGTTCCTGTCAACAGAGGAAACTCCAGAGGGAAAAATAAATAGTGTATTCTTAATAAGCTTATTGCTACTACAGTAAGTGATTCAGAAATAATAAGCTATCTTAGCATTGATTTATCCCATTAAAAAAAAAAAAAAGTAACATTGTCATTTTAGTATCTACTGACAAGATGGATTTTTTTGTCCGTTAAGTTATTTAGGAAGCTTGGGGCTTGCTACAAAGCTGACTGAAGCCAAGGGAAAGGTGTGCATTTGCATCAGATCTATTCTTAAAATTAAATGCATTAAATGGAACTGTTCTATTAGCAGAACATCCTATTAATTCAACAGTCCTGTTCAATGCAAGAAAATCTAGTGAAGTTATAGCAGTGGAAACATAACTCTCTTCTTTGGTGAGGATTTAAAATACATTCCTGTATATCTTTCCTAGATAGTCTGTTTCCTCTCCTAGTTCTCTTTGCATTAGTTTCTAAAACAAGAGATTTATTTAATATGAAAGTAGAGTAGTTTCCTTTGCAGGCATGGACAACTTGTTTGGCATTAGTACGGTATTCCTCTTTCAGGTCTCTTCTGTATAACACATTGTTTCTATTAGAGGTTAAATAGAGAATTATTTAGTTAAAATAAACTAGTTTAGATAGTTTTCCTTGAAAGTACCATCCCTGAGACAGTTGGACAGAACTATTAATCTTTGTTTTATAGTTTATTTTCAGACTCCCATTTAGTAATACATCTTAAAGTAAATCATGTTTCATTCCTTTGCTGAAAATCCAGTGCAACGTACTGAAACTCATGGGATGCTTTCTACTGACTATAGGTAGAGCTGAACTGAGCTGGAAAAGAATGATCAAATACCCATAATATCCTGTCTTAGACTAGGATGTCCATTTTAAAATTGACTGAATATATGATTGCTAGGTTTACTCTTTTGCCTTGGTGAGAGTTTATCTGATTTCCAATGAAATCAGTGGAAGGATAGCCATTAATTAGATCAAAACTTATACATTTTCATGCAAAAAAGTTTCCCTGGTGTTATACAAAACAGTTAATTTTTGAGTGAGTGAAAGTGCATAGCCTCACCTCCTGTTGCTACAGGGTCAGAACTCTTTTCTTTATGAAATGGCATAATGACCCCTAAACTAAGGAATTATAGGTATAAACTCTTCAGAGTTTTTTAAATCAATTTTGGCTTGAAGAAAGGTTGGTATGAAGTTGGTGCTTTTCTGTTAAATGCCAGCCCAAACTTTTGGCTCTGTGAGTGTGTCACAATGTTGCCATATTATCATATTATGAGGTTCTTAAAGTAACCTTGTGAACTTAAATAGTGTTTGAATGGTTCATACAAATGGAGCTGTGCTTCTAAAAAGAGGTGTATTTCATATGCTGAGATTTGCTAATGCACTTAGTGAAAATAAAGTGTACTTCCTAGTAATAATTATTAAAAGGTAGACTAGAAAGGTCAGAATAACAAGCTTGTTATTGTATTGAGAATTCAAAATATAAAACATGAGGAGCACAGAATATCTTTTGATTTTTTTTTCCTTTGAATAAGAAATAATATTGGCAGAACAACAAATCAGTTGGTTTTGATGATTTGATTAAATTTGCAGTTCTCTGTATTTCCCTGCATTTTTTAAGTAATGAAAAAGTAATGATCATTTCAAAGAAACCATTGAAATTTCAGCTCCCAGCAAAAATCAAAAACTCTACAAAAATTATGATTCTTTGTTAGCAAACAAGCCAAGATGTGGCAATAGGATTTTATTTGATATATTCTGAGAGCTATTTGAAAGGATTGTGCAATTCATAGCAAGTGTTAAAATCATTTATACAGAGGCTCAGTGGAAAACACATCAATTTCTGATCTCTCTTACTAAAGTCATCTTGAATATTTGTTTTAATTGAATCTCCAAAAAAACCCACGTCACTCCTCATCAGAGTCCTCAATCACTCCCTGAGCTTCTGAAAATAAGAGATTATAGCCTTCATGCTGTTTTGTTGAAGAAGTATGAGAAGTTGTTCAGAAAAAGCCTATTTTAAATTTAATTTAAAAATTGTATTCTACTCTCTGTCGCGGCCCGAAAGGAGTCGTTCAGGACGACCTCCCTCCCCTTGGGGCCAAACGACCAAGTCCGTGATGCCCTTGGACTGAATTAAGGTGAAACGACACCAGCCAACCGGTTTTAAGATTTATTAACACAAAGATAAGGCATGTGGTCAAATAGGATAATTCAGTGGCGAATACTGCAACTAGCTAGACAAAAACAGATCTTACCAACATTCAACAAAAGAGAGGGAGAAAGAGAGAGAGAGAGAGAGAGAAAGAGAGAGAGAGAGAAAGATATCACCACCCGTGGATCCAGCGGCGTCCTGTTGGTCCTCTTCCTTTGGGAGTCTCGGCAGTGGGGGGGGCTCCCGTCTGGTGGTAGGTGGGTCCTCTTCACCCTGGGTGTAAGTTTTGGCGGTGCGCGTGCAGTAATTACAACTCGAGTTGGGTCCGACCCTAGGTTAGCTCGGAATGACACACGTGCAGTGGTTACAGCTCGAGTCGGGTACCTCCGAAGAGGGACCCTGAACAAAGGGATCCCTGGGCAATTATAGCTTTTTCAAATTAAGTTTCCCACCCCCCCACGTGGTAGTTCAGACCAGTAGTAATTTTTGAGTCTGGGGTCTCCTGCTCCTTATTGGATCTCATCGTTGTGCCTAGGCAGGCTGTTTCTTTTCTCCCTTATCTTTTCTGTTGCAGTTTCTGCCGACAGGTGTGTCTTCCTTCCTATAGGTGTGTCTTCCTTCCTCGGGTCCCACCATCATCTCTCAAGGTCTTGACAAAGAGGTGGTAACTCCAGCAATTAGCACTGTTTCAGCAGTGCACAGGAATGCAAATTGCTGGTAACTCCCTTATCGTTCCCGCCTGCACCAGCTCTGGGGCCCTTTCTCACCGAACTAGGGAGTGCGGCCTAAGGCTTCAGCAAATTTAGCCACTCATGCCAAGCAAGTTTTATAGAAGCTGTGCTAAAAACGGATCCCAAAGTCTCTGCCCGATTGTGGTCTCGTTCAGTGCAGGCTCGGTGTGTCCTGGGTGGTCGCAGGGAGACCATCTCGGGGGTCGCAGCAGCCCAGTCCTGTTTCCGCCAGGGACAGATGGCTTGTTCGGGGTTATGGCCTGCCTGCACCCCATGCACCAAGAAATGTTTAAGGCAAAAAATTCATTCATCTGTCCGCCACACTCTCTTGATTCTTCAATTGCCACAGAAACTACCTTAGGAAAATAGAACCCTAGATTTAAACAGAATTTCTCCTGTGTTAGGTCTCTGCCTGTTTGTTTTCATTACCCAGATATAAGAAATCCCAGAGGACTGTTTCGATGAGTCAGGGTGGATAGATTTTGACTATGGCTTCAGTGAATTTTTATTTTAGTCTCTGGACAAGTGTTTTTATTTCAACCATATAATTATGAATGATGGGTTTTAAGTCTTTATTTCTGAGAACAAAAGGCAATTTTGGGGAGCAAAAATAGTTGTTAACTTGAACATGTATAAGTTTGTTTACATACGATAAGAATTTCCAGGTGCAAACCTTAGATTTGGAGGCTTTGGTTCGAAAAGTTAAACCCTGTGGCTGTCATCCAGCTCCGATAGGACCTCCTTTTTTTCTCTTTGCTTATGAAAAAGGAAATCCAATACATGTAATTGTCTAAGTATTCCCACCATGTTCAGAGACTTTACGTGGGGAAAAAAACAGTTGAGTAGCTTTATGCTACTACTACTTCTTATAGGTTTGGTTTAGGGAAGTAACTGGTTATTCCTAACTTTTGCTTAAAAAAGTTTTCTGTGTTAATCCTGTGAGGAAGTATGCTGCCTATTTTAAAGCTTTTTGGAAATAAATGATAGTGACCAACTTTATCAATAGAAGCCTCAAATGCAGTTGTAAATTTTACAGGAAAATGCACTATCTTAGACTATCTTAGCTGAGGCCAACTTGCAGTTTTTGCTCCTTCAGCAGTAGTGGAGGAAAGAATCATTCTGAATAATTCACAAGCTTTGTACCAGAAAATCAGGAAACCAGATTTTTTACTTGAAGACCAGGTCTCCTGAGCTGTATTGTGAGAACTAGAAACTGTTGTTTCTTACAAGTAGTAAGCCATCATTTTCTCTCATTTTCTTATTATCTTTGTATTTCAATTAAGGGAATGTTCAAGTCTATATCTAAACATCGAGAAATTGTCTCTATAGTCTAAAAATGCTATATATAAAGTGATGAGAAAATGGCTTTTCAAGAATATGGTTCGTCCCACATATTTAAATTCCTATTTACAAGCTTCTAATAACTTTCTAAACTAGAAAGCTTCATGTTTAATTTGTCCAACCATTCCTCCCTCCCTCCCTGTCCATTTCGAATATAGTCTGAGGTTATTACTCAATTGGCAGCAGGTAGGACTTGCAAAGATGCTACAGCAAACAGCATTTATGGGTCAGTGAACTCTCTCACTTTTACAGGCATACAGCATGGGGAAACCAGTTTCGCTTGTTTTCCTAACCACAAAAAACTACTCAAGTGTTTGGAGAGTAGTTTTTCAAAGTGAAAGTGGCATGATTCACAATTGTGTCCAAGCCTCTCCTCTACTGCCACATGCAGTTAAGCTTCAAAACAAGTTCTTAATGAGTTTAATCATATTTAAAATTTCCATCTTTTTCAACATTATTACAATTGCCTTTGGCAAAAATCAGTAGTGCACTGAGCTCCACATGACTCAGACTCAAACTAGGTTTTGTGTGTTCAGTTCTTTGTGAATCACCACTTCTTCAGACAAGCCTTTAATTTTCCTGTATTTTTTTGCACCTTTAATTATATTTGTGCATGTGATTAAAAAGAATATCCAAGAAATGTTACTGACTGTTACAGACTTATTTTCCAGCTAGTTAAGATGGAATTGAAATGTCCTTTCTCTTTCTTTCCCTCTGGAGGCTTATACAAAAGATGAGTGAGATTTGGGGGTTCTTTATTGAGGATATCTATCTGTTCTTGCTGGGCTGCAGAGTTTAAGTATAGTCCCAAGTGGAAGAGTGTGGCCTGTCGTATATCAAATAGTAGCATATTTAATTCTCAATGGGCTCCCCTTGGCTCAGCCACCTAGCTACAGATAGCCATCAATAATCAGATAACCAAAGAGACCATTGACAGCAGATCTGTGATAGTATATTTTATTCTTTGTTCCTTGCACATACACCTGTGAAACACAAATTCAAAAGTGACCTTAGTCACAGGGTACAGTACTTTATTGTACAAGAATTCCTCTTTGAAATGCAAATTCTCTTTTCTGGAACAGAGATCTACAAAATTATCACCTTCCCTTGTTCTGCATGGTTCTAGAGTGCTCTAAAGGTATACAGGGCTTTAGTATTTGCGTTAATATTGAAAGCATCATTTGCCCCTTTGCCCCTATTTGCAGACTTCTAATTGAACCAATGTGTTCTTCATTTATCAGATTTTTCACGCCTGCTCTGGATTAGTTATTTGAGTTACTCAGATACTAAAAATGAGATATTCAGATACTAAAAATGAGAAAGTCACGTTACCTATAGCTGCCTTTGCTGAGATAAGTCTGCATCATCAGTTGGAAGTAGATCCTGAACTGGTACAAGTTGATGCTCTGTTTCTAGCCTAGAAATTGTGAAGAAACCTTAAAAAAAGGAACTGTGTAAGCCCATGCAGTCTTATTGCAGATTTCACAGAAATCTTCCACATTTCCCAGAAGAAAAAAAAAAAAAAAGCCTTTAGAAATACGCATTAACTCCTGTCATCTCACGGATCTTTACTGTGGGGCTGAATGATGGCCGCTTTAACAAGAACTAACAATTAATTCTTTCATGATTGGAAATGCCAGCTAATGTGCATAATCCCACATTGCCTGTATTTCTTTTTGTATTTCACTGTTGCATTGCTTTCTCAGTGGTTAGAAGCTTCAGTTAATTCCTTGGTGGAATCTACAGGGTATGTATGTATATATGCTATGACTACAAAAATCTGTGTAAATCACTCATGAAGAGCAGCAATGGGCTATTTTTAGATTCAGTTCTTCCCTTTGTTATGTTCACTTGCATCTTTAACGCTCAGCTGAATCTGAGCTAATGCCTTATGCCAGATTTACTTTGTTGCATTGTGCAATGTGTATGTGTGTCTCCGTGTGTGCACATTTATATTTGTATTTATATACACCAAACTCTGCTCACCTTATTCTGAGAGTCCAGGGTCTCTCTTCAATATTGGCAGAAGAACAAACTCTGTATCTGTAGAGTACAAGTGAAATGAAGTGACCAGCAGCTTTCCTATCTGTCTTTGGTTCCCACGTCCAATGATCAAGTATGCACATACAGCTGAGTTCACGAGGAAGAGAGCAATGGAAGAGGAACTGACAGTAAAGTTGAAGTTAGGCTTGAACTCATACACTGCAGTCTGCAGCAAAGAGATAGAGAAATCAGCAGATTTGATTTCAGTCAATATCCCTCACTTACTCCATTGGTAACTATCAGTTTGTTACCAAGTCCTTTTCAATTTAATTGAGTTAGTGCACAATGTCTGATTGAATTAGTCTTTATAAATCCTCAAATATTGTATTTACCTAGGTTGTATCATTAAATATGACTAAGCTGGAACAGCTCAACATCCAGACAGAATGTTGAGCTCAAACTATAGTCATTTGGGTTTAAAATATCTGTTGAAAACTTTATGTATTCATGTGTTTGTATTATTTAACTAGCTAAAATTATTTAATGTATTATACTATTAGATAATAACAGTATTTGCTGTGTAACAAAATTAGCACCTGCTCTAAATTTTGGTTAACAGACTTTCTGAAGGGGCTCAGCTTTTACTGTAACTTTGTCCCTGAGTTTTGTTATTTACTGTTGTAGGCAGGTTTACGAACCATAGCTCTCCAACTGCTCAGATGGTATGAGTAAGTGCTATACTGTGTGCCTACGTTTAATGACAGAGCCAAAATCCAGGGTTTCTTTTTTTAAAATTGGGACCTTGTTGGCCTGCTAAGAATGAGAGAGCTTTAAAATAGTTACTGACTTTCAAGACCTTTACAGATTCTTTCAGTGAGCTCTTTAGGACTATTTTAAGTGAAAAACTATTCGGAATATAACAACAATGTATTTTCTTTAACAAGAAGAAAAAAAAAAACAGATTATACTTCCAGGAACAAACATATGCATAAAAATAGAATCAAACTAAGATACCCCTGGGACTTTGAGCAGAAGGACTAGATGAGCTTGCAAGGTCCCTTCCAGCCTGAATAATTCCATTACTACACCTCTTTTTATACAGTTAGCTTCAAGTATAGGTTCAAATCTAGCAAGGTGCTTAGTATCTAGATCCTGTGACAGTGGATTTAAAAGTCCGCTTTTATTTTATTCTCTTACTAAATTACCAGCCTACTGTAATCTTCCTCCCTTTCTTTTTCTTACACTCTTTTCCCTCTCTCCTGCTTGCTTCTTTTAGAAATATGACTATTTATTTTATATTGTGAGCCCATGTAGTAATTCAAAAGTAGTTTATTTTCCACACTGAAAATACCACCATTTATGAAGAAAGCGTGCATATGAGGAATCTTCATGTCAAATATGTGCAGACCCTCAAGTTAAAAGGTTTTGAGAGGCAGGAGTCTTTGCTGTCTTTATAAAGCCAGTTTGATTTATATGGATGATAATATTGCTGGCCTGTAACTCCAGTTGCTTAATTGTTTCACTTTATTGGAATGCTTTAATACTTGTATATTAGACTGTTAATGTGTGATGGGAAAGCACAGTATCCTGTTTTGCCTGTTATTTGAGCATTGATGGGGTAACAATATTCAGATTCAAGAGAAACTATTATTAGAGAACAAATATTAGCAGTAATAATTTTAAATGGTCAGATTATAATCTGCATTTTTGAAGACTCTAATCTTCTATCCTGAGGAAAGTCAGTATATAGCTGCACAGATTTGGTTCAGAACTGGGACTGGACATGGATTCAAAAGGTCGTATTTTGGTTCCTGCTTCTCATGTGTCCCTTGGGAAATGACTGTCACTAGATCTTTTCCTGAAACAAACCTTTCATATCATCAGTGCTGTAGAGAGAAATGTAATGTTAATGCTGCAACCGCTGGCTAACTATGTTGACAGTGTGATATTTGCATTATAGAATCTTCCTAAGGAGAGAGAATTGAGAATCCCAAATCAGTTTTTCCTAAGCCACTGCTGAGCCAGGAGATATTTCAAATATCTCTTAGTCACTTGTTGCCAATGTACAGCTCTTTTGGGAAGAAAATCGCAGTATTCCATTATAACCCCCTTGAGCTACTGTATGCATCTAAATAAACATTTATAAGAGATTCATAAAGCAATTTCAGAAGACAGTTGCTGCTGTAATATGGAAACAATACTATTGGAGTGTAATCGAGTTAGTTATATGCACATAAATAAATTGCATAATTATTTTATTAAATGTGTAAATCATTTTTGATTTCTACAGTGACTTCTTTTAGCAAGTCATAAAATATTTAATATGAGAGATAACTGACTTCCTTACACGGAAGCTTTTGCAGCCCTTCATAGAAGAGAGAGACTGTCATTATGCTCTCTAGAAAAGCGGATCCTAAACCAGTTGAGTCAGGCTTATTTGACATCGCTCACAGTGCAGACTGTTGCTGGTATTTGAAGACAATCCAGCTCTGAGCTGTAATTACGATGACAGATCTATTCATGTTTGTTGATGCTGAGGATAGACAGCTGTTTTCACATGCTGGCTTACAATTTGACAACTGCAGTCCCAACAAACGCTTTTGATGTTCATACATGACAAAAATAAAAAGATCAAACATCACACATATAATGGCCTGTTCTCCTTTTCTTTATATTACCGTTGAATCCACAGAAATGTAGGGCTTGAGGGTACTTCAAGGGATTCACCAGATCAACATGAAGGTGGAGTCACGGCTACCAAGAGCACAGCATTCTGTGGTGTTTTGTCACTCCTTACAGGAGAATGGCTTTCTGGATTCATTTCCTGGTTTTGCTCCAGGATTTACTCGACCTAGGTTAAATTGCTGTGACTAAATTGTTTTGCCTTCCCATTCAGTCCTGTTCAGTCGAACACCTCCCTTATCATTAATTTCCGCAGTAGCCTGCACTGGGGAGCTCTGTTTTCAGTTGAAGATCTTTAGGTGTTACTCCATTCTGGCTTTTTTGCTTTACTTCTCTCTGCCCACCTTGGTCTTCCAATACATCAACTACTCTGCTCTTGTATTTCAGCTTCCTTATTCTGCTTTATGCCTAGAGCTAGAGCTGTAAGTCTGTGCAGAGCTATGCACTGAATGACTATGGATAAAGACATGTAACTGCTGTAACTTCAAGATCTGCAGAGCTACACTGTGAATTTGGTTCACTGAGCATGAATAACAACTATATTATCCTTTCATTCCTACTCAGTTACTTTTTCATACATTTTGGAGGAGTGAGCCATCCTGAAATATGTACGTGTCCTTACGTTGTTGGGAGTAAAACCTCTTGATTTTCTTAAAAAAACATAAAAATCCTCTTATGGATGCAAAACAAGTAAGGCTGACTTTTGCCATCACTTCGTAAAGAAATGAAATTAAGAAATCATACATACGATTTTACTAGCTATGATTCTGATGAGTATTGTTACTGGCTACGGCACTGCCGCCAGGCTATTATTACCACATGTATTCAAATGCTACTCTGCATTTCTGAACAGCAGGCTGTTTCAGCTACTGCAGAGTCACATCCACAGAAAAGGGACAGATGTTCCGCATTTTTCTTTATGAAACTGAAGAACTTTTCAAGTTGACTAGCTAAAATGCCACCAAAGGATCAGACTGAAACACTGTACAATAGATGGCATTGTCCTAAAGAGATGAAGAACATGTGCTATTTAAATCACCAATAGCACTCAGAAGGCATATTTGATATAATTAGTGATTGTATGCTCAACAGGCACACATAGTAAAAGATACTCAGTTCCTTCCTACCAGTCTAATAATGGGAGATTGCATATAGATATCTATTCAAAAGAGAGGACACAAGACTGTTGCCAACAACTGTAAGAGAGAGAGAGGGGGGATGAGAAAGTTTAATTAACAAGTACTACCCAGAGAGAGATTTTGAAGAAAGAATGACTCATAGGATAATAATGCAACTTTGCCAGTGGCCAGGGAGGAAGATATAAAGAAATAACTTGCTTTTAACGAAGTAGACTTAGTTGCTGTATCTTTAGGAAGTTGAAAACATACCTTTGTTGCCTGCTTACTCATACCCCTGCTGTATGTTCCTAGTTTGTTAAGTTATAAAAACAAAAAAAAAATAAGATATTTGTTTGCTCCTAGTGTCTGGCAAGGACAAAGGGTCTGAGATATATTTTCTGCAATAAAAAGAACTCTTTGTGCCAAAAATAGTGTCAGTAGAAAAATAGAGTCAGAATAAAATGTAACGTTTTGTCCAAGATTGCCTCTCAATCCAAAGTTTTACGTACTTCTCTAGATTTACAAGATTTTTTGAAAGTAACAGTTTTCAAAGGTGCTTTTCTGGCACCTTTGGTTACTAGTGGTAACTAGTGCCACTGCAAAGGACTGGATCATTTATGACAATAGCAGAATAGTGTTCTAAAGGGGATTGTAGCAATTCAGAATTAGCATTCTTAATTAATCTTATCACCTTTGTGGGAGGCATTTAATTGAAATCTCAGAAAATTACCATATTTCCCTCCATTCTTAAAGCATGCAGTTCAGTGGGGCTAAGTGTCCTGAAAAGCTCTATCTCCGTTATAGATGGAATTTTTTGTTCCAGATTGGTTTCAAGCCACTACTCACTGCGTTGACCTGTAAATTCATCATACAAGAAGAGTAGTTTCTCTACAAAAATGTGCTAACCCATTTTCCTTGTGCCATCTTAAGATACATGCTAGTTCTTACCTGCCTTTGGCAGAAGAAATTAGAGACGGAGTAACCTGGAAATAAATGAAGCTGTTCATTGAACTACCCGAAGAAGAACCTGTTTTTGTTTTTTCTGATGAGGTTGGATTGAGTGCTTCTTTTGGCAGATTCTTTGATCACTTTAGGGACAACATTTGCTCAAGATTAACAAAACGTTTGGTACAAGTGTAAACAAATACTGCTCTTCTGTCTCCATAAAAATCCTTCAGAATTCCATGAGAAATCCAGTTTCCCTGTTTCAGGAAGTGGTTGTCTATCCCAGAATTCAGTAATTATGTAGTGAGATATTTCAGACACACCTGATCTGTAATGGAATGAAGAGTTGTACGTAGCGATTTTTAAAAAACATTCTTAGACTTGAGATTTAAACAAAGACACTCTTGAAAATGGGATCTATGGTGAATCATAATTCAGAACAGCATCATCTTCACCATAGACAGGAGTTCTGTGAATTCTGATACAGTGATGACTAGTCTTCATTAATATGTTCAGCTTCATTAGTATCTTGAACTTCTGCAGCAATTTAGTGTTCAACCTAATCCTTGATTGAAAGTGGTTCATCGTTTAATTGATATATCTGAATGGACACTTTTAAACTGTAGTTTATCTTCTGTTTCCAAGCAGTCCTTTGAAATGCTTTATCTTTGGTCAGCATGACTGAGAAGGTCAAAGGTCAAATAACTGTCTTATTTTTATAAGAATCCTATCTATTCTCTTACATCTGCGTTGTCCAACAACTCTACCAAGAAAGTGTTTGGTCCCAAGAAATCACCATATTTGTTGTGCTGTCAGTTTTATAATGCATTGTGGTATAAATCAAACTCTCTTAATTGATCAGTATCTACACTGTATTGCGATATAGCTTCTATGGTGTCATCCTGCTGTGTGACCAGCATGTCCTACTGGGGAAAGCAGGAGTTACAGAGTCTATTTATTTCAAGTAGATCTTACGCTTCTTGAAATGAACATGAATCAAAGTTTCAGCTCTTGTAAATGCACAAAATGTGAACTATACTGATAGCTGTAATATGTATTTTAAAGCATTTTCTAGACATTATATATTAGGGTAATATATTCATAATAATTTCTCTGTGTTACATAGGTTGTTTCTATCTGTCCTTTTTTCTGTTTTCAAAATGATTTCATGTGTAGTAATAAGCTGTGTTAATATTCCATGTGTAGATGCTCTGCTTTCTATGCAGAAAAAGTGATTTAAAAAATCTTAGCTGTGAAACAAAGTTAAAGGATTTCCACAGTATACTTTTCTGTTTTCAGCTTGTAAAACTTGCAAAGAGCTCTGATTAATGTTATTAATTTTATGGATCAGACATATGTTATTTGACCCCAACTATGGTTATAAAGCATATATACCTTTGAGACAGAACTAGGGTTGTGGGTAGGCACATTGATGTCAGTGGAGAGGTTCGATAGTTAATAAAACCAATAGCCTAAAAAAAAAGTTTCCTTAAAGCCAATACAGGATGTATGGATTTATTGGTAAAACTGAACCAAATGAAGCTAGACAGGTGAATGGATTTCAGAGTTACAGCCAAGCCTGTACTGGAATTTAATAGGGAATCTGGAAATTTGTACACCGACACGTGCCTGTGTAATATTTTCATGCCTAGTTTTTCTTTCTTTTGTTTTTTTTTTTTTAAGAAAGAATATTACAGCTAATGTGTTTCAAGAACAAGAACAGTGAACACAAGTACATAGTAAGGGTATGTATCAAGCTGTTCTTTGGGGAGCTGAAATTGTTATTGAGAATTTCTGATTTTTTTTTCTGGTAATTTTGTTTTATTCCTAGAAAATCCCAAAGCCACCACTCAGAGAAATGAGAAATTTTGGCTTATGTAGGACCTGGTGAAATAGTGTTAGTCAGTACATTAAGATAAAGAGAAATATAGTATGTGAGAGTTACAGAAAGCTGATAAAAATTTAGAGAATTCAGGGTGCTTGTATATTGTCCTTTGATTTTTAGTATTACTGCAATTTTTTTTTCTAAAAGGCTTTTAAAACCAATCTTAAGAGCAGTGCCAGCTACTAGACATTTCTGCTTGCTCCTTGTTCCTCCTTACTCTGTTTTAGTGTCCTGACACCACTTGTGAACGATGCTGTACAGTCAGAGCTACCAAGCTCTGTATGGAGAAGAAAAAGGTCTCCTGTACTTTGTAGTTTTGTCATTCAGTTTCCAAATGTAATATTAGAGAAGCAAATCTTGGTGTCTGCTGTCCTTCCTACAACTGTGGGAGACATAATTCTGCCTTAAGAATGGTAGGCCAGCGCATGTGTAGATCTTTGTAAACTGGGATATATTCCAGTTTATATCCCTGTAGGGATATCCATTTATTATTTAAGATATGGGAGGATATTTTCCATATGGAATATTAACTCTTGCTCTTGCTGTCTAAATGAAGTTGCAGCTAACTTCATTTTGTTCTGTTAGAATACTTTAAGGGGACAGTTGATTTCCTACTTAATTAAAAAAATTAAAAAGTCATATAGTGGCCCCTTACTTTCAGTATTGAATCTGATCCACTGGTCATCTTGATATGGAATACTTCCCAAAAATTGCCATTTGAGGCAATGAGGTTGCAGGGAAACTTGTAGGTAGACTACATTGTTTTCAGCTTTCTCAGCTTCCGGAATTCCCAGGCTTCCCAATGCACAAGCAAAGTTTTCTTGCTTCTGCCAGAAGCTTTAGGAACATTTGTTTAAAAGTCCTTTCTAGATTGAGATTGAAAAAAATACTTTAATTCTTTTTGAGGGGTTTTAGAAGGATTTAGAAAGATTTCAGAAAGGGGATCTTTAGAAAGATGCAATTGGAATTCTGATTTGTGAGCAACTTTGCACTTCCAGCCTAATTTATTGAAGCCCATGAGCATATGTTTAAAGGTATTCCATTCTGACAGAGAACAAAATATTTTCTTCAATGGTAAGCATACGTATGTAGTGGACAGTTGACTTTTTGAAGGGCTTTTTTTAATTGTTTCATTGATTCTTACTTTTATGGAGAGACAAAGAGTCTCAGTCTCTCCCCCCCTCTCTCCCCCCCCCCCTCCCCCCCTCTCTCCCCCTCTCCCCCCCTCCCCCCCTCCC
>NC_088102.1:62503600-62513600 GCF_036370855.1 Dromaius novaehollandiae
TTTGCAGGCACTTTATTGTTCCTGTATTACTTGTATCAGTGTTTGCTGAATTCATGGGAAGGGATCCCATATGCCTACAGTGAATGCTGGATAAGACCCAAAATTGGAAACGTTCATAAAGTTTCTTAGAATTCAGTATGTAATTTCCTGTGATGAGAAAAATGAAAAAATAAGATAGTTGTAGTTACATTTTAATTACATAACCTGAAAAATTGAATACCCACATTGCCTAGACCTAGAATATCTCTAGCATGATGGAAGACAGCAAAAGAATGGGATTAGAGCACATGCAAAGGAAAGATCTCAGTCCTAAATAGTGATATAGTGAGAATAACCAATCGTAACAAAACCAGAATGAAATGGTTGTGGTTGTCTAGCTTTAGGGGATGTTTAGTTTCCTAACACAAATTGCCTGTAATAGATTTTAATTTCTGCATGCATTCTGTAATTATTTTTGTTTCGATGTAACTGTGAAATTGAGTGTTTTGCTTCTGCTGTTACCAGGTCACTTCTGAAAATAAAGTGTATCTCAGAGATTAACAATGTTGTTATTATTCAAAGGCTACATGTTTGGGCAATTATGCAAACATTGTCTTACTGTCAATCAATAAAACCTTTTCCTGAGTACCTGGGACCCTTGAATTAGTTAGGCTTCTCATCTTCTCCTTTGAACGCCACTCTGCAGGGGGTGCAGCTCAGTTCCCTCCTTGCCCAAACCCAAGCCAGAAGTGCCCCAGCACTGTGCCTCCAGAAGGTCACCTTGCCAAGCAGATGCCCAGCTCAGTTGTCTTCTGCAATGAACCGTATTGCTCCTCTAATTACTGAATGCAAGTTGATAAATAACAGTTTTGCAAACTTGGTATGCTATCACAGCAAAAGTCTGCCAAGTGACACACATGGCATTGCCAAAGCGCGAAAGCAGCATCACTTCCCTAAAGGAAGTGTGCAGTTTCCCTGGGCAGTTTCTGTGGCCTAACCTCAGAGAGATCAGAGGCTGACCTCTCATTTCCATCATGGCTTGAAGTTGAGGAGCACAGTTTATATGAAAGCAGCTGCAGAAAGAGCCCTGATTGGGGGGGGGGGGGGGGGCAGGCACCTAAATGTAATGATACTAAATTTAAACAAGACTGTTTTTTTTTTTTCTCCCTAAGTACTCTTAATGGGAATAAATGTTTTATCTTTTCAGATCTGTATATTTCTGTAGAAATACACCAGTGGGAAAAGGCTGCAAAAATTCTGGCCACCATGTAAATCCCACACTGAAGACATTTGGGAAGCAGAGGAGGCAAAAAACTTTGTGCTGGCCCTCTGAATGAAGGTGAGTGTTGCCCTGTGTACACACTGATGAGAGCAAAGCTAAATGATATCCAAATTTCATTGCAAAAGGGAACCAGTGTTACATCAGCTGAAGCCTTCCTGATTTTTTGAAGGTGGAGACATTTCCCCGCTTTGTCTATCCTTTTTTCTTGGTAAATAGGCATGTGTAAAAATGGAAGGGGTGGCATTAAAATCTTCTGCCTTTGTGGCCCCCCTGGTTACACCCTGGGTGTGTGGTACTCAACAGGGCAAGTGAGCCCCACTGGGAGGAATATTCAGCATTTTGCAAACAGCTTTGAACCAGCTGCACATCACACAACAACCCCACTGAGCCACTGGATCTAGATACTCTTGCTGGGACCAGTTCATCCATGACTATATGGGGAGCTGCTTAATTGAGGCTCATTACTCCAATTTCCTACTGACACTGTGCACCCTGCGAGGTGCTGCTCAGGCATGCATCAGGGGCGGGGGGCTGAGCAGCTGCCGCTTCTTACAGGAAGCACTGGAGGATGAGCTGTACGAGTGCCCTAACCCAGCACTATTGCCTCTGCAGTTGGTACCACTTATGAGGAGGAGCAAGCTGCTTATTTGTCCCTCTTAGACAGGAGGATGCACCTGCATCAGCCACTGCAATCTTCTTCTCTACTGGGCATTTTGCTGCAGAGAGTGTACTCCTGACAAACTGCCACTGGCAAACAGTCCCCAGGTATTACCTACACACCCTTTCAGGTCCTTGATAATCTCTACATTTGTGCCCTTTTTAAGAAGGGCTCATGCTTGGAAGCATCTCAGCTAATCTCTCCCAAACAGGAGTATTTCCTCATTTTAACAGATAACATGAGCCATCTATTTTTTCCTTATTCAGGCTGTGTAACCGCATCTGCAAGATCAGTCAAGCATCCTTCCAAAGCTTCCAGTTCTGATTCCATTTCTTCGGGTACCTAAACTCAAGCTTACAGGTTAGACATAGCCTCCTTGTTTATCCCTGATCCCATGGAAGTCCTGAATCCTTGTTGAGACCTTTGCTTCTATGGACAGAGTTATTTTCTTACAGATTTTCTCCCAATTCTTTGATTGATGTATTGTTGTCAGCTTTTATTGTTAAAGGGGGCCCATTATGGACCTTTTCTCCTATAGGTAAATTTGCAATGTCTGCTACTTAATGTTTCCAGATTACCCCAAAAGCTGTTAGAGGAGTTAATGACTTTTCCATTTCCCTGGGAGGGTGGGAAACATGTGAGAGAAAATTTAGAATTTAGTGAGTATCACCCTTCTGAAATGCAGCACTGCTGAGTGAAAATGAGCTTCATGAAGATCATCAATCACTGGTCCCTCATGTGTTCCCTCTGTGTAACACTAAGGGTAAAACTCACCACTTTGAACAGCATCAACACAAAGTCTTGTGTAATACCACTTCCCACTCACTCACTTCTGCAGGCAAGATGAAAGAGATACCTGTTTACCCAAGAGGGCTAAAAGCGTTCTCTGGCTTCGCATTTCACCACTCCCAGTGCAAGTAATGGCTTGCTGGACAAGCGTCAGGCTAGCCAGACAAGGACTTCTGCTGCTGCAGGGTGCTGTGGAGGTGTCATACTTCTGCACATTGAGTGAGAAGTCAGATAAACTATAACAACCAGCATCATACCAGTGAAAATGACAAAAACAAATACAGTAGGTTTATAAAGAGCTCCTCCTTTCCCGGCTCCCTTTAGTCAGGTAGTATGCAGTCGATTCATAGAATAAGAAATTATTTCAGAACACTAATTATAGCAGAAAGTGGCATTACTGAAAAGAGCCCCCCACAAAATAAATCCTCCAGAGAGTGTTTTAGAATTGGTGAGGAATTAATTCAGATAAATAAATGGGAATATCTGTTATGTCAGGCCTAAACCTCTGATATTTTGCAACCCACCGATCAAAGATATGAAAGGATCATGTGTGTGAGCAGAGGTTGCTTGCTTGGCAGCACCTGAGAGCAGAGTTAAGCTGGTCAAGGCATTTCAGTCTGGGTCTGTCTTCTCTGCTTATGTGTATGTAAAGGTACCCAGGTGATTTTCATGGCATAGGCTTTGCAGGCATGCATTTGCTGCATCCTGTCACTGGTGACTAAGGAGCAGTGGCAGGTCATTGCAAAGAGAATTAAGTCATGTATTTTGACAGGTGAAGCTAAATAAAATGAAATAATTTGACAGGAAGTAAAGCCAACAATGCAACAAAGAAATAGACTTGCAGGAATATCAGGTTACCAGAGAGAACAACATGCAAGGATAAGAAATATATGTACATACAAATAAATAAATATAGCTACATACATTGATACATGGATACATAGATATTTTTACAAATCTATTTCACACCTTCAATAGTGAGAATAGCTTGGAGTTTTTTATCTCTTGGCCCATTTGGGTAAGGCAGTACCACTATCACGGTGAGTGCTTCCACCTCTTAACACAAAGGAAGAGGACTCTCTGTGACTGCTCTTCCCTAAGGAAAGAAAGAGAAATGCTATATGGGGGCACAAAGGCAACAGTGGATTTCTTAGCATATGGTCCTTTTCAGTGTGAGCACAGAAGCTTTCTGCTATAAGGAAATGAGGGAGAGCTTTGCAACTAGTATTGCCAAGTGGCTAGAGGCTTCCTTGACACTGTTTCTGGAAAAAAACAGCAAACAAAGAAGAAAATTTGCCCCAAATTATAGCAAATAAATGCTTAGTAAATAAATAATGCTTTGCATTAGAAAAAAGCAAGTTACACAGATAGCGTGGAAAGTAACAACAGGATTTTCTCATTAAAGGTGCTGACAACATAAAAATAGAAAAAGCAACATGTAAATACAGCTATATCTGGTCACAGCAGTGAATAGTTGGCCTGTTTCTGAGGACCCCTACTGTGATCCTTGGGAAAGGTATACAGATGCGTGGCAGTACCCAGCATGATTAGGTTGTACCAGCCTGCAAGCCTCCAGCCAAACAGCCTGCCATTTAGTGGTACATGTCCCTTGGCTGCACACAGCAAATCTGGGCCATCTGTGAGAAAACAGGATTCCCCCTACTGTGCCTGGGCAGCGGCAGTGACACCATCCTGGGATGCTGCCGGACCTCGGGCTGGTGCAGAGTCAGCTCGAGGAAGGTTGGGCTTCATAGCACAAGGGGCCACTGAGAGATTCGGCTTTTGATACCTTGATACCCAGAGCTGCAGAAGTTACCCTGAAGAAGTACAGTCCCAGGTGTCGGTGGCATTGAGATACACAGAAGATGTTCTCCTCCATATAAGAGTAGGCAGGAGCAATATGTGTCACAGAGGTAGCTGGTGCAGTAATGGGAAAATGAAAAGTGAGTTTAATGTTATCTGTATTTAGATAGCTAAAAGTGTAATTTGGAGACTTGGCAGGGGAACTTATGATATAAATAGCTTTGTTTTCTTTCAGAGAGTATTTTTTAATCTGTTTTACTCTGAAATTATTGTGTATTAAGTACTTTCTTGTTCTTCCTGTTGTTTAGACTTTGTTATTGATGCATATGAAAAAATCCACTTGTTACCTACTTTATTTGGATGAATTGCTGTCTGACGTTAACAGGAAATGTAGGCAGAGTCCTGTAGGATTCATCCTTTACTGTAAGTGTGCAGTCTTAGTAATCACTTAAAAATGTCTCTAGCTATCAGAGTTGCCAAGATCTCTTTCAAATCTGAACTGAGTGTGAAGCAGTGAAGCAAGGTCTACTTGAGTTTGTAAAGTGTCTAAAATAGGAGCTCTAAGAATTGCAAGATGCTCTATTAGTCTCATTTCAGGCCCTTTGACTGCATAAGTCTGTGGTCAGGAAACTGCCAAAATGCCACAGAATTAGAGGGTGGGGATTTCTTCATTTGGAATGTGCCATGGCAGTGTGCCAGGCACCAAGAACGTGGTGTCGATGGAGGTGGGCAGGAGTCCAAAGCCGGGCGCTGTGACACCAGACCTGAGGAAATGCCAGACCAATACCAAAAGGAGCAGAGCACAAGTCATCAGCCCCCGTTTCCTCTGCAGCCTTAGGGACCCAGTCTGTGCGCTGTCTTACCAAAGAGAAGGCTTGTGGAAATGGGCCACCTCGAAGACATGGTAATGAGTCAGCTTTTGACAACGGTGCACTAAATTTACACCTGTAAGTGCTATCTACTTTGAGCTATTGCTGAGCAGGTTGTACAGCAATGGAGAGTTGGGAAAGAAGGATGATTGGAGCAGCCAGAATAAGCTAACATTAACCCAACTTTAAAACTAACATTACTGTGGAATTTGCCCTGCACAAACCTTGGTCTCACTCTGATGCAGAGACATGAGGCACTGTGTACCTTAAGGGAGATAAACAATCAGCTGCCCTTAAACCCATTCAACATAAAGGGACTTTGCTGTTCTTCTCTGAACAACCAGACGTTGAAAAAACAGATGAAGACAGGATGAAGTATTATAAAAATATCCTCTTTCAGGACCTGTTGTCACAGCTTGATTGAGCTATGAGGGAAGTACTCTTGATACTATTTCTGTGTTCAAATGCCTTATACATTTATCTGAGATATTGATGTGGAATACTTATGAGTCAGGTGGAAGACCCTACTTAGCCTGCCCCAAACTTCAGGCCGACAGCCTTTGCAACGCTGTTCTTGCAATCCAGCCAGCACAGGTTTTCTTCCTGACACTGGGTTCTACCTCTCCATTGTGTGTATACATGTTTCAGTAACCAAGAAAGGCAAAGAACTTCAGATTTACCCTAATTTCCACTCCTGTTGTTTATGGATCACTTTGCGTTGTGTCCATCATATCCATTTGAACAGAAAATTAATGGTTAATTCTGTAATTCTGCAACCAATCTTGTAATTACGGCGCTTTTTTGTTGTCTGTTTACAGAATCATAAATTTTGCCTAGAGTTGGAAAGCAAGAATATAGAGATGTGTTAGGTCTACATTTTCAGAGATTCTAAGCGAGCTTTTGCTGTGTGGGAGCCATAGAAACACACAGGCTTTTCTTCCTCACCAGCCGAGCTATTCAGCCGGAAGCTAGGCTGATTTCAAACCAGTTTTTGCCAAAGACTGCTGGTACCTCCAACCGAGATCTGCTGGAGGGTGCAGGCTTAATTATAAAGTATCTTCCCTACTGCTGCAGAACACTAATCCTGATGCACCAGAGTCCAGCGCCTTTGTTTGGTTATGGAAACAATTTTTGGATTTTTCAGAGTTAATCTAGCTCTGGGACACAGAGCATATGGGACACAGTCTCAATAGTCTCAGAACACATTTTATGCGCCTAAGATAAAAAGTCAGGACGTCCTTTACTTTTCCATCACCTAATAATTGCCTTTCAGTAGCGTTATGGTACCAACCTCGACACACTTTTGTATCTGTTGCCTTGATCGGTTACTCTGATCAAGGAGGGGCAGCACACACTCTAATGTAGTCCCACCTAAAGCAGTGACTTCTGTGAAAGCAGGACTAGTCCCTTGATGAGGAAAGGCAGGCTGTAATCTGTGTTAGCAAGGATCAAACTATTCATTTTTCCGTAATGAAATAGTACCCCTCTCTCATTCAGTCTACAACCATTAACTACAGACATTGCAGTTTTGTATGAAATGTAAGGTCTGTTGCCCTGACAGTGTGTTTCAACATTTGGAAAAGACTTAAGACTAAATTAGGCACTACTGCAAAAGGATTTACTTTTTCCAGAAATCCCTGTGGCTTCTGTTACATCCCTACCTTTACTGCTTAGACAAAATTATTTTTTATAGTTGAGAAACTTCTTGAGGCTTCAATGTAACTGAATGAAGGAGAGAAAGAACAGTCATTTTTCTAGAAGTTTTTCGGATTCTTCCCGTTTCGCTACTGTAAGTGTTGAGCAAATCTTAATACTTTTGTTCAGTGCAGTGTGGGTGTATCAAAAGTCTGCTTAAGATCTCTGACCACTGGTTTTACATTTGATTTATAATACTTACCATATTAGCACACATTATCATAAATGAAAGAGAAGTGATTTGATCTTAGAAGTTCTTCAGTTCAAGTCCAGGACAAGGGGGCCTTGAACCACTTGGAAATTTTGAATTATAGCAGAGAATAGATATTTATTTTTAAAAAGAATAATTCCAACTCTCCCAAAATCTTAGGCACTGTTGTCATTATCAATAGGGAGAATGAATTTTGATGGGTAAGTAGCAGAATACAGCACAGACAGTGCTTTACAAAACCACCAGGGAATGTTATTAACAACTTAAATTTAAGCTCCATCTACCAGAACTACTTTCTCCCCTTTCCTCTAAACTGTAGTTTTCAAACTTAAAAAGGTTATGAGAAACTTCAAGCAAAGGTAGGAGAACCCTCTTTTGGAAACCTGAGGCCTCTTTCAGATTTACATTAAAACCCTTTTACAGTACTCTGCAAAATAAAGAGTTTTTAATTTTGCCTAGTATAACCAAGAGGTTGATAGCATCTTCCCTACACTCATTTACATTTAGGGATGACTGTGGTTTTAATGAAGCAGAATATTCCAAATACTAATGGATCTTAAATTGCTTATTCTTACCAAGAGGTACTCCAAATAGCACATTTGCCTCAAGTGATGTAAAGTGATGAGTTAATTCATGTACTTGTGTCAATTGCTTCAAGATACTGAGAATTAGCTGCATTAGTGATATGCCTTTTTTTTTTCTTGCTCTACGTATGTACAGGGAAGTGCATAGGAACAGAGATTGATTTAACCTCTACCACACATAGGAAGGGAGAAATGTGGTGGATGTCCTACAAATGTCATTGACATGGTTAGTAAGATCTTTCTCTTTGCAGTTTCCTGCTGTTTCCTGTGCTAAGGCTAGAGGTACTTAATATTTCTAGAGTAGAGTAGCCTATGGCAGCAAAATTTCTGACCACAGTGATTTACCAGATAGTCTGCCTAAGTCCACCTATGTTACACAGAGCTTTAAAGTTCCTCATAGTAGCCTGCACCAAAGCAGTGCTCAAGTTGCTTCAAGGATCTCCTCTCCATTTGGATTCCCAAACCCATCTGCTTCATGTTTTCAAGCAAGAAAACTGTGGGGACAAGTGCCCACCCCGGTATCTCCAACTGCCCTGGAGATCAAGGCCCGGAGCTCGGAGAGATTCCCCAGCCGGCGGGTTCCCGGGACGTAGCGCAGCGCAACAGGTGGCGGCTGTGACTGTGCCGAATGGGGCTTCCCTCTCTGTCCGGCCCAGGGAAAACAAAGGCAGCGAGCGGATCCATGCCAAACACTTTGCGAGCGTGGAGCTTGCACAATTGAGCTCCTCCCACATGCCGCACATGGGAATTTTCTCCCTCACCAGCTGGGTTAAGATCACAAGATGGAAAAAAGGAGAGGAAAAAAAAAAGCTGGAGCTGTTTTCTTTCCACTGTGGCGCTTGAGCTGAAAGTCTCTTTGCAATGGAATAATAGAATAAAGATGAGAGAGAACACTACGGATGGCTCAAAATCTGGCACCAAAGTTTATTTTTCCTAAGCAGCCTGAGCCTGAACAGTCTTGTCAGACAATGTCAACAGAGGTGAAAAAAAATGACGAAAATCATTGAATCGAGTTGTGCTCGAAAAGGAATAAATGCACCAGACAGGGTAAGTGTATGGCCATTAAAAATGGCATAACCCTGACTGGGAACTGAACACTCTCATATGTATTTCCTCCTCTCAAAGGCTTATCATGCCAGCTGTAGTTCTGAATGAGCTAAGTGTCTGCTTGTATGAAATGAATGCGAGTAGGCACACATAAGCTTTCTCATCAGTGTCCCTCCTCATAGCCGGGCATGTATTGAAGTCTCTCAACTCAGCTTGTTATAGCTATCATGATGCAGAGCCTGAAAATGCCTCTTCTCCGAGACCAGACAAACGTGAACTGACAGGCACTGTGTTTTGCCCTTAAGGCTCCTGTCCGTGGTGATGCGTCGTCAGTTAGTCCCTGTAAAAATCTCTGCCCCCCCTGCCCCACATGTGCGTCCCTCTTTGCTTAGCGTTCACCTCATTGGAACGGGGTCCGGGCCGGGGGAAACACTGGCTGTGCACAGGCACCGATGCCTTCGTGCTCTGCAGGCGGACGTGCGGGGCAGTAAAAGGCAGAGAGGACTTGGGAGCCCTGGCCCGAGCAGAAAGGGGCGAGAGACCCGCAGCACGGCGATGGGCCGCGCGCCTCACCCGGGGACCCGTGGAGCCCCTGCGCCTGTCACCCGTGGAAATCAATTTCCTGCTGAATGGTGCCCTTAGACAAGAACTAGCTTCGCAAAGTCCCATTGTAGCCTGACACAATGAGAATAAAACCCGAGGACAACACAGATGCTGATGTCTTTACTTGCTTTGATAACAATGACACCAGTAAACAATGGTTGTTTAAGTGCACTTGCATGGTTCTTAAATTAAAAACAAGCTAGCCGAGGGCAGCGAGAAGTCACTAGCATCCCTGGGACTGGCACGCAGGAGGGCCTCGTATTTACTTCAAGCTGGAGACAACCCCCCGGCGCAGCGATGAGCACGGCACCCTTGCGGAGGGGCGGCAGCCTCCCGGCTCTGAATTCTGTCGCCCTTCCCTGGGCCACAAAATCCATGTGCACAGCAACGGGGTGGCGGGGCTTGCGGTGCCAGGGGCATTGCAACGTGTTTGCTACAGACACTGCGACCCGTTCTCTGTGGGGGCTTCAGGAGAGAAAG